>NW_028301563.1:16735000-16897500 GCF_042242905.1 Orbicella faveolata
GAATGAGTTATATCTCAGAACATAGCTCCCTCAAGACAGGTAATGTATTTAATCTATACGGACTAGAGATATAAAACAGTCCTTTACTTACCGACAGAAATGCCTCACTTGAAATGTCATCATTCCATCTGTAAGAACTGGCGGCATCATTAACAGAACCGTACTTTCAGTCCATTCTCGTGATTTTTCTCTTGAATTGTGCAATATCTTCCACTCTCCAGAACGTAGGTCTTCCAATTCTCTCTTTCCTTGAAAGAATGTAAGAGGAATTGTGATTTTTGCGGGTTCCAAAAGTTCAACATTGTGAGAAGATGATACGTGAAGGACTGGACCAACTAACATTCCATCTCCGTTAAGGCCAATGCTTGGAGGCTCTTGGACCTTGAGTTTGATCAAAAGGCAATGATGTCATCAATAAACATTCATACCAATATAGCTTGATCTCACTGTTGCGTACTTAGTTACTCCACATAGATTAATAGTTCTAGTCGCTTTATGTTATACATGTAGGAGTTGCATCTAGGACAAGCCGTTTGGCTCCTTTTAGTTTAGTCACGCAGACGCTCGTTGGGCCCGTCATACACTCTTCCAAACCAACGAACGATGTTCGTGGGGAAGGACGATTGCGTGACGAGCCCAAAGAGTGTCTACGAAGGAAGCTACTTCTAGTGATCCCCACGCCACAGAAAAAAATAGGTTGACGGACCGTTTGAAACTAATGGTCATATCGTACAAAATATGTAATGCTGGATAGCAAACTACGTAGTTCGGCATCCAAAAACAAAGCCACTTTGTCTAGGTACAGACAAGCTTACATTTTGCTTGTTTCGATGTCCCAGTACGAAGCTTTTTCTTCAGCATGAGGATTTCGTGTGATGTCATCGTTGGTTGACAAAGGCCCATTTTTTTTCAAAAGATTACCTACATGTATGATTAAAGACACGAGTAGACTGCATATCAACACTCCTTTAGTGGATCGGACCCAGGGGGATGGACTTCCATATAGAAAGGACGGGGGTGCTTGTCGGAAATTTTGAAAAGAACCCCTTAGAGGTACCAAGATCCTGTTTTGCAGGTGCGGCTTGATTTTTTTTTCACCAAAACATAACATTAAATTATCTCCTGTCATATTTTTCCTGCAAAAGCTCCCGCTGTGGAACTTTTGAAGGTGAACTTAAACTTTTTTCAGCCCTAAAAGGTACAACGAACAGCCCCGTCCTTTTCATGTGGGAGTCCCCCCTGGGGGTTCGGAATCTACCAAATAGAGATATTTGTAGCAGAAAAATGTAGTTTTACCCCGAAGCTACGAACATCTGTACCTTTAGTGTCAAACAGAAGTCTTCTATGGCAGGCACAGAACTCCAAGGGATTGAAACACTGACATCTGGATAGTCTGGCACTGTACAAGTAAATTCAGCAGTGACAGTCTTAGGCTTCCGGAAAATGAACGTTTTGAGGCGCCAGATTGCGGCAAAGGAGGAATAACGTGTTATTGTGCATGCAGCTTCAGCAACTGGAAAAAGCCAGTGAGGAAGGGTGGACTTAGCTGCAATATAATTATGTCACAATTATTTTTAATTAGGTAATAGTTGGAAGAAAATGCGCTCGCTGATTGGCTTAAAATCGCGCAATATACATTTGAGAAATGGAAACATGTACCGTGTTTCTATCGAAGTTTAATAGAATTCGACCTGTATACTGATGCAAATGCTGCATTCTGATTAGCTGAGTGATCGAACACTATCGGCCATTAATGTGCCGTGACGGGAGGTCGTCTACAAAATGGCGATGTTTGTTTATTTTCCAAAGTTTTGGAGAAGTGTTTTGATGCAAATGGCAATTATATTCGCAAGAAGATGAAAAGAAGAACGTTCACGGGTTCTTGAAAAAAATTATGCCCGCTCAAACGTGCTACAATTTCAAATGACAATTCAACATGGGCGATCTCTTCAAGGCATGAAAGTAAGTTTCAGTTAGGATTCTACTAAAACAATTAGATTATTCCTTTCGATTTCAATAAGGTGAAAGTTGATTCGGCCTTTGGCCTCATCACCTAAATCCTCGTGGAAATCTCAAGCTCATAATCTAATTGTTAAATAGAAACACGTGTGGAAGTTTGAGAGAACGGGAAATGCTGTGGGAACACGAGCCGACAGGTGAGTGTTTCCACAGCTTTTTCGAGTTCTCCCAGACTTCCATCAGTGTTTCTATTAAACAATTAGATTATGAGCTCGAGATTTCTATTGCGGGATATTTGACGAGGGCGCAGCCCGAGACAAGTATCACTCATAGAAATCGAGAGCGAATAATCTAATTGCTTTAGTATTAATCTACTAGTTGTTCAAAACGTTGTCTAAATCCTCTTCATAGACACCTCGAAAACGCAAAGAAGCGGCCCTCATTTTGTTTCCAAGCGCACACTGCCACGCTACTCACCATATATAACAGAACAGACAGTGAGTAGCGTAGCCAACCAGAGAACGGCATGATAGAATTGTTACCACGCTGATTGTTCCCTCGTTTGAAGGAGGTGAAATAAAATGGGGTCAGAAAAGAAAGCTAGGGTCGATCCACGAGCCAGTGAGGGGAATTTGAGTTGGACCGAGATGACAAAGTTGAACTTTTGCTAGGAGTTGTCCTTGCATTTTCTTCTCAAAAGGATTAGAAATATGGCATTACTCATTATAAAATTGATTGCCTGTACCTGTAACAGAATGATGCAACCACCGACCGCAATCGATGTGACCACCAGGTCCACCATTTTGGTTATATCGCAAACTCAAAAGATCACAGGCGAAAAATTATCCGGATTCTTTCTTTCGAATCGTTTACATAATAAAGCTTTCCAGATCCAAAAGTTGTCGGAGTTAAAGTTCCCACTAAATAATTTCTGGATTCAAAATCTCCGGAGACACGACCACACCACGCAGTTTTAATTTTATTTTGGACTCGTCCACTTGCGTGTAGACGGCAAAATCAATCCGGTGCTAAAACGTTCCGAATTCGTCACGAGGCGGGAACAATTTCCTCCAGTTTAAACCTAGCATGTAAGCCATGCTGCACAACTCGCATTTTATTACTATTTAAAAAAGTGAGGAAGGAATCCCAGTGAATGACTATTCAAAAGAAGCTATGAAGCCACACATCTCTATGTGATAATATTTTGTTGTTGTTGTTGTTTTTTCCTCTGTACACGGTGATGTTTACTTTAAGACCTACATGAACATGTATTGATGACACTAACGAGGAAGAGGAACAGAGCTTTTATGTGGATAGTCAAATGTTTATTACGTTTTCCAAGCTATTAAAACGTTCTAGAAAAAGCCATTTTGGCTAGAAGAGTCAATAAAACAAACAATTGTTACGTGTCTTTACTCGATACCTGATGTATGCCAAAAGTTTTCTGTCTCCAAATCTATCCATTCATTGTCTTCCAGGTCAACCAACTGCTTGATAACAACTTCATACCCTTTTAAATTACAGGCACTGTGCATCAAAGCCACAGTAACGCTTTCTTGGGCATCCCCGCTGAACTCCAGGTCAGGTGGACCATCATGTGACAGTTCAATCACGTTGCTTACCAAGACTTCGTTACTGCCAAGGGGTGGAGAGAGGGTCCTGGGACTCCATAATGAGCATGCAATGAGCAATGGTTTCGTGTCAGCTCCACGACAAAATGTGACCGATGCAGGAGCTTCTTGAAGGTTCCAGATATCACCTTCATGCGATACTTCTCCCCTGAAAAATCATAGTGTTATGATAGGTGTAACTACAATGTTTAAATTTTAAATTGTTACATACATACAGCCACGTAAAACACCCTTCACTATTTGGCATATTGCTTGGTATTGGTATAATCCTCTGTTAGGGAGATATTGACTTTTTGGACGATCTACTTGGCAGATGGATTAAACCCAATGCGAAAAGCACTGTTGCTTGTGTTAACAGTTCCTTGTTAAAAACTCTCTGCCTGGTTTCAGTGAAGACTCAATGGCTTAGGGCATTGTACTTAAGCTTTTGGCACTGGCCAGGTTCGCTGTGCTGGTACCTTAAATAATTATAATTGATATGTGTAATGTATTTGTAACTTATTTTTCGGATTAGCACAATGAATTTGTTGCTGTTGTTGTTCTTGTTGTTGCTGAGTAAGGCGCTTCACTCTCAGATTGTCTGTCAGGTGTATCAATGGGTTCCGCCAAACCTTTTTTTGGTAACCTAAAAATGTATCAAATGCTGGGGACGAGTGGCATGACGTTGCCTATGCCGACCTAGCAGTACCCCATCCAGGGGATCCTATCCTTGTTCAGTACAGATACAAGGAAAATCTGTAGGGTTATTGCTACTAATTTGGCGCAAGTGCAGACTTCAAATCACCACTTTGCGCATTGGTTCTTCTTTAAAGTGAAGCTCTTCACTGAAGAAATGTTACAACAGATCTAGTCAGTGATACCGTGCATACATGTGCATGTAAGCATACATAAATATTAGTCTGTGGTGCACAGTCTAGAATAATGCAGTTCACACGTGTATTGTATCATCTGGAAAAACGCAATGAACCGAAATTAGTACTTAACAGTAGGACAAAATTGTACCTCTTGATGAGGGTCTTAGGGTTAATATGTTGTGAGGTGTCTGTTTCATCGTCTAAATCAACTTCAATCTCTTCCTCTTCCTCTTCTTCACCGTCGTCCTTCTGCTCATATTCGGAAACAATTTGTTTGACAGGGAGGACCGCTACATTTTCATTGGCTTAAAAAAAGTCATAAATAGTCTTAAGTATGCTGCAAGCCAGCTTAAAAGCTCATTGATACCAACACTCAAATGTATATGTGCAGTGCCGATGTAACTCTACATACATGCAGAATAATTTGGATTAGATGGACGCCATGTTGACACTATTATTTTTCAGCATTGTGTCACAATGTACTTCTCCTTTCGTCAGGATGAACAATTAACAAACACTGTGACAGTATTAATCACGCTTGGAATTTGTCATAAGAAGGTAGGATAATGTCATTGGCTTTTGCAGTCCTAAGCTTCGCACCGTAATATCACAAAGCCGAAACCGCACCTTACCTCTACCAGAAAACAAAATGCACCACAATTCATGATTAATGTGTAATGATAAAACCCAAGCGCTTGAATTGTTCCTTTTTGGCTGGTACTAAAAATTGTGGCAAAGAAACAAGTGGATAGGCCAAAAATAGTACCCACTTTTGCAAATATCGAAAAAAATATTCCACCTGGATAGTAGTGATATACCGTGCAGTATGCATAGTTCAATTACCTGCAGTTGAATTTACTATAGCATGTAGGAGGCAAAAATGTGACACAGGCAATATTATGTGTCCATTTCAATTATCAATTGACTTACGGTATATTCCCAGATTATATGTCTAACGACTACACTTTTTACTTACTATTATTCCGACTAGAGGGTACAGGTATATGTAGACCCCGTTTACACCCTCGTAATTAATGGTTTATCTGCAAGGGCCAATTTGCGTTGCTACATTGTAGATCAAAATGTTGTAAACTTTGCAATATTTGTTACCATTTGAACGTAATGTGGCCTTCGGTTTCTTCCCATCTTGAAGTGCCTGGAAACAAAATAAAATAAAACTGCTGGTATTCTGTAGAGTGAAACCTATACAGTGATGACAGTTTACATTGCTAGCCTAACCCATACACATGTTGTGTATCATTAAGTGTTCTTCATCATCCCTTCAATTTTCCACAGTGATCAACATCTGAGTTCTTATGCATTATGCACGAGTGTGTAAATTCATCTCCTGCTCAATCCCATGAATATGTCACATTTGTGAAGATGAAATAACGTTTTGCTAATTATTTTGCGTATGACATGGCTTGTACTAATTAACGCCCAATGCGCACGAATCAGAACAACCAATACGAAAGAAGCGAAACTAGCCAGGTCACCAAAAAGAAAACCGAACTAATGGAAACAGTCGTCTGAATAAGTACTCCGGTTAGAATGAGAAATGTTCAGGTAAGCCTGATTACGGTAAGCCTCTAATAATGGTTATCGGTTTCTCCTCCCAAGTTGTTACGGTGGTCTCTTCTAGGTGGTTCAATGATCTCGGCTGCTTCAATTTGGTGGTTTTTGACCTTTTCTGGTCTTTAGTTGTGGTTTTTTTTCCTGTCATTTTAACGGGTTGTGAAAATTGCGGATTTAAACTTGGCATAATTTACAACTATGTGCACTGATACAACACTAGTGTTTTTCAGTTACACCACTTTTCTTACATGAACATAGGTTCACATTTAAATTGATAATTCGCCATTGGCATCTTGTATTTCTACACCCTTAAACTCCTTTAGTATTTGGAAACTTACTTGGTACGCCTCATGGTAACATTTTTCTCTTTCATGATCTCTAATAGATGATGCTAATTTTTTGATGTCACGGAGGAACTTCTTCTTTTCTGGTGCATTCATCTTAGCCTGCCTCACTTCCCATTGTTCCTCTTTAAAAAGGAGTGCTTCTTTACCATATCTTTTGTACATTTCTTCTTTGTTGAGTTCCTTGCATAACTGAAGGATTCCATTGATTGTTTCTTCCTTAGCCAAACCAATTTGCTTCGTCTTCTCTGTATAGGTACTTTTCCCTTCTTCCCACTGCGTCTGCCAAGTAGATAACAGGTTCTTTCGGAATTCGGGAATGTTTTCCTCCTGTCCAGCATATTTGTACAGCTGTTCCACCATGCTTTTGAGTTTTGCTTTGTCATAAGCGTTTTCCTTCTTGCCAATGAAGTCTGGCCTCACGAGGGCCATTTTGTAAAGCGCCAACTTGCTTTCCTGAAGTTTTAAACGTTTCTTATGCTCATCGAGTTCACGACAAAGCTCAATTGACCTCTCCAAGATCTCATCTCTTTCTTTCATCATCTCATTAAGCAGAGAGTTGTCTGTTTCTTCTTCAAAATCCTCTTGAAACTGCTCCTCAGTAACACTCTGCAATCCCTCGTACATGTCCAACAACAAGACGTTCTTTTCTTTTTCGTATTTGTCTGTTTTGTCACCCAGTAAGTATACTATAGCATAAAATATGTCTTTGTTGTACTTGGTGAATCTAAAGTGTTTTGAACTTTTCTGCTCTTTCCAGAAATGCTGACAAAACTTCAAAGCATCGTCCCGAAATTGCTTCTTCTTCTCGCCATTGTTTAATTCATCGCACATCTCCTCGACACGAGTAATGATCAGTCGCCACACCTCGCTGTGGTTCCCTGCACTAAGTGACTTCTCCATCTCCCATGCTGTGAGAAACAACTCTAAGGCTTTCCTGCGGTCCTCCAAGTTTGCCTGAATCATTCCCAGTTGATAAAGGCTTCGCACAGTCTCTGGGTGATTCGCATTAAATTTCTCCCTTATGCTGTACGCTATCTTTGCTGGTTTCAAGGCGTCGGAATACTTTTCTTGAAACATGAGAGCATTGGCAAGATTTCTACGAAAGAGAGCTTCATCCCAAAATCCTGAGAGTTTGAGTTCATCCAAAAGATATAGAGCCTCGTTGTAACATTCAATCGCCCTATCATACTTTTCCTGACTCTCATACACCGTGCCAATTTGATTCTTGTACACTGGCATGTCAAAGTGATTTTCAGAACCTGCTAATTTCTTTTGCATCTCGTATGCTTCATTGTAGAACTCAAGTGCTTTCTTTGGCTCGCTGAGCTTGAAATGGCAATTCCCAATAGCATTGTAGCACCTTGCAAGATCTGTATGATCTCTAAGCAGCTTCTCTGAAAATGTACGTGACAGTTCCAAGCTTTCTATTGACCTCTTGTAGTCTCTGTTTCTGTAATACGTTTCCCCCTCAGAATACAAGTGAAGTCCTTTGCTAAGCCTGTAAGATTCACTAGCCTTGTCTCGAACTTTTTCTAACGAACAGAATGCTTCGTCCAATATTTCAAAGGCCCTCTCTGTTCCCTCAACATCTAAAACCTGCAGAGCTTCCCGGCATTTTAACTGTGCCCGGAATAAAGAGCCTGTGTAGAAACAAACAAACAAACAAGCAAAAAAAAACTCGTGAATGAAATAATGCTATACGAGAGTGGCCAGCACTACTGAAGCTCATCCTGGTTTTGTGTTTCTCAACGGAATACAGATATTGGGTTCAGTTATTGATTGAGTTAATTCAGGATTACTGTGAGCCTTGAACTCATTCTTGCAAATTTTTAGTAACGTTTTCTACTTAAGTATTTTGTATTACGTTTTTACTTATTCCATTCCGTAGAAACTTACCAAAAAACTTATACTTACTGTTGATTAGTTTAAACAGTGGCCCAGGCAACTGCAAAAGTTTTTACTACTTGAGAAGGCCCGGTGTTTCCAGTGATAAAAAGAAAAAAAAAACAACCTTTTTCTCATTTCAAATACTTTGGAACGCGGTGGTATCAGGATGACGCGAAGTAAGCGGGATGAAGGAGAAATTGGTGGTGGGAAGCGCCAGATTCGCAAACTTTATTTCAGATCCTCTATTAAGTTTGGTTACCGAGGTCTTATTATACATGGTGTAGCAAAACCTCACAACTTAATGGGTATGAGGTCATAGCGGAGCTCCAGCGGCCCGAAGGGCCGCCAAGCGGAGCCCCATACCCATATAGGGAAGAAAAGGAAACCCGTGAATTGATTTTCTCATGGTTATCATGGCTAACGGTATTGCTCGTGGGCGCGTACGCACGACGGCGACGACGACGACGACGACGGAGTCGCGCAAGATGGCGGCCATACTCCAGCTAATAGGTTGACAGAGGCATGCACCCTCGGTTTGTAGCGGGAGAATGCCATTTTTCTTGGCGGGATTTTTAAAGAAAAACGATAGCGGAGGCTGATCTAATATTTTTAAGACAGGGTTGCACTGAAGCAAAAAACAGAAAGCAAGAATTAACAGGCAAAGAAGTAGCGAAGAAGATCGCGAAAAAGACTGAGCGGGCCAGCGCTGGGGAAGGAGGCGAGACAGTACTGAACAATGCCGTGAATTATAGCTAGTCAAGGGCTAGAGAAAGGAGGTGAAATAATACCGAACAATGCCGTGAACCAAAGCTAACGAGGGCTATAGAAAGGAGGCGAAAGTACCCGACAAATTGATTCAGAAGACTGCCGAACTCCCCATGGCCAAGTTTAAAATTCGCGCGAGCGTGATGCTGTGCAGCCGTGCAAGAAAATTCAAAAGTCACCTGATTTGGTCAGGTGATGAACAAGAGAAATCAAACGTACCCGAGTGTTTTAGGGAAATTACAAAATAGTAAACGTAGCGGAAAGAAGTGGTTGATTCGTTGATCTATCGAAAATATAACTTCAGTTCAGTCTTCAAAACTTTTGCTGCAAGTTTCTGCCCGGAAGATTTACACTGGTCGAACTGAATTGCCAACTTGCGGTAAGTGACTTTTGTTGTTGCGTTTGCTATGAAAATTAACAAGTTGCCTCGGCGATATAAGCTTATTTTCAATTGGAATCCATTAAAAGTCTTCCTCATTTGAAGCCATGCTGTAAGAGATTTTAAAAATTGCATCGTTTTAATTTCGCTCGTCTCTAAACAATAACACGTGGGTCGCTTTGGAGGTTGCTGTAAGTTGTAAACGAATTAAGTTTTCTGTCGATTTTCGTCGTCAACTTAAGCTTATAACCTCACGTCTAAAAATAAGCTTAACCAAAACCGTACTTGTAAACACGGCCGGGCGAGTTTTGAAGTTTTCTCTGAGTTAGTTAGCACTGCCGCTTCGTAGACTGCTAAAATTTCTTCTTCTGTTGTTGAAAACCAAGGAAGGTCTACAAACCATTATAAGCCGAAGCGAACAGGATTTGCTAAATTTAATTTTGTTCCTATGTGAATATTTGCATATTGTGATTACAAAGTATGGAGAATTCCTCGTTTTGTTAGTTCAATTTATTCGGTTTGGCGAAATGCTTTTGTGAATTCCGAGGTTAATTTGGTTGAAGACTGGTCAAGCTACTGCCAATAAAATGACTGCAAAGCTAAATTAAGCCGTCGGCAAAAATACAGACTCTCAGTAATATTCAAATTTAAGCGTGAATAATGTTTAAACTTTAACACCGCAAGCTTAAACGAATTTTCTTTATCCTCTCTTTTATTTGGTCACCTTTCATTGAGAAGGGATTTGCTGTTGATACTCGAGCTCAGATGTAGTGATATGCATCTTGTGTTTATAATGTGGATTTCCTCGTTTTATTTTGTTGTCTGTCCAATTAGTTCGGTTTGGTGAAATGCTTATATGGTCCAAAATGTCGAGTAGACGATTATGCATGGCAATCCTGTCTGCAAATAAAGCTCTGCTTTGATTTTGATTGGCTATTTCATTTTATTTGTGCCATTGCTTTTGGTTGGGGGTACATGGACCCTATTTTCTTAATAAGAGGTTATTCCCCAATGCGGTATTTACACTTAATATGGAAATGTTCCTAAAAAGTGACATGGTACTAATTAACTCGGTAAATTGAACAGTGTAATAGAAGTTCTTGCCCTGACCATTTCTCGGTAATAAGAATAACTTTTACATACATATATACACAATTTAGTTGGCGAGAGCATTCTCCTATCTCCACTCTCTCTCTCTCTCTCTGCTCTCTTCTTCACACTAATTTTTTATTAACTAACTTATTAAATGAATGTCACTGACTGTTTTCTTTGTTGTACATGCATACTTTTTTGCTCGTCGAAGAAAGTTTCAGTTTCTTCCTGGCTGTACAGTTTCCTCCTGTACCAATTCGTTTGTGATATAACTTTGTGAATTCTCTATTCTCCTTAAATTTTATCTCATCAGGTTGATAGAATGCACTCTCAGAGTGTTCCATCATTGTCTTCAGTCGCTACAATTTTCCGGAAAAAAGCAATAGTTTTCTTAATTTCCTTTTACTTTGTGTTAGGACTTTTTAGCATGCCTGTAATTGGCCCATGGGCATTACGGGAGAATGATTTTCAAGTAAAGAATTACATTCGTCTTAGTGTTGAGTATTTTAAAGTGCCTATGAAGTAAAAAGTAATTGCTGCTTATTCGAAAGGCTTTTCAAAGTAAAGAAGAATGGCGTTTTCCTTTTTGAAATATCTTTTTTCGTTTCAGAGATATTAAAGTTTTTGTGAGGAAAGTGATGACGTCATAGGTGGTTCCACTAAAACAGCACAACACTCAATCGAGAACAACTCTAGAAATATGAAAGCAGTGTTCTTTAAACTTGGCACCAGTAATGTACATCACAAAAGAAACATAATGACACCCGTCGTGCCATTGCCATGACAACAGTTATGCCGCTGGTTCTGTTTTAATTAAGACTGAAATTCCCAGATTTTATCTTAAACAAGGATCCTCCACTCCCACCAATCTAATGGGGAGAGTTAAGACAAAATGGAGCCATGTGTGTTCCAAGCGAGACCCTGTGTCCCACTTTAAAAGGTTGTAAAAATGGGGATATTTGGTTTTTCACAGAAAGAGACTGGAGCCAAGAGTGTTGCCATGGCAACAACATAGTAGGTGTCATTCTGTTCTTTTTGTGATAAACATTTCTGGTGCAAAGTTTGAAGAACACTGCTTTAATATTTCTAGAGTTATTCTCGATTGAGTGTTGTGCTCTTTTAGAGGAACCACCTATGACGTCATCACTTTCCTCATTTGCATAATACAAAAACGTGAATATCTCTAAAACGAAAAAAGATATTCCAAAAAGGAAAACGCCATTCTTCTTTACTTTGAAGAGCCTTTCAAATAAGCAGGAATTGTTTTTTACTTCATAGGCACTTTAAATTGTTATGAATTAGGCATTTCTTTTTATTTTTTATTTTTTATATATTTTATTTTAGTCGCACGCAATGTTTTATGATTTTACTGAGGTATATCATGTAAATGTAAATAATGCACTGGAATTGGCCAATCGGAGTGTGCATTATATCGGCTTTAAACACAAACCATATATAATAAATGACTTGTATGTAAATGACATTTTTATTACAGAGAACTGGACAGGGCAAGAACTTCTTTTGTGAATTTATATATTAATTCCTCTCAGTGCTGTCAAAATGCCTCAGGAACCTTCATTTCTGATAATCTATTATTTTCCACCATACCTACAGCACAGAAGCTCACCAAATCCTAACTGATAACTAACATGTGTGTATCTCTAGCCTTTGCTGTGTGCTACATGTATATTTTGCTATCCTGTCTTAACTGCTAGAAACAATTTTGACAGAGCTGTTGCAACAGTTTCACTTAAATTGAATTCCAGTAACAGCGCTACATGTAGCAGTGTTATTGAGTATGAACTTTATGGAGGATTTTAAATTTTTATTTTTTTATGATTACAGACGACAACAAAATATACATTTGTATACATAACCTGATGTTGGTGTTGGTTACAAACCGTAGTTCATAATGGTCATCCTATTACAGGTAAGGGACAAAAGTTCAGAGAGTTAGAACATTTCTTCCCCCAGCACACCTTCTGTCTATAGGTGCAATAATTGAGAGGTTATATATATATATATATACGAAGAGTAATGTAAAGTTACTGTATAAACTTAGCATTAAAATCTGACATTTGAACGCCTCCTTTGCTAAAATTAGTCACGATTTAATTGTTATCACTCCCTGTGAATTCATAGAGATTCCAGAGGCAAATTATCACCTAATGTGGAAGTCCTGTCTTCAAGTGAGGGAAAATGACACAAAAGAGTTACAATGAGAGTAAAAAGAATTGTGAATGTTGATATGGTGTACATTATACATCATGTAAAGGTATTTGGTGAGTGCCAAAGGCATAACATTTCATGTATTGCTTTTTCAGGACAAATTATATAACAGTGACGTTTTAAAAGGTGTGATCAGAAAAATAAAGAGTACATTGTCCAGGCAGCACCAGTTTATGGACGGCATATGCAGACAGTAAGAGGAACTGTAAACACTACCACGTAAGTGAGTTTTATGCTTATGACTTCTTGTTCTTGGATTTTGTGTCATTTCATCACAGGAATAGGTAATGAAAGATGCAATAGTTGTTGCAATATATTTTTGAAGGAAAAACTTATAAGTCTGCCTACGCTGGATAACAGCCATGTGTAAACTGAATGTAAAGCAAACACTCTGTTAAAGATGAGGCAACCCTAAAATCCAGAAACTGGAATCCGGAATCTGGAACCAAAAACCGGAATCCAGAAACTGGAAACCGGAATCCACAAATCAAAGAAAATAAGTTCTTCAAATACACGAAAATTGTTTTGCTTAGCTTTTCGACTGTAAAAAGTAAGCTGCCAAGTAAAAAGGACCTCAAACTTAACCTTTTTTGAAACAAAAATTCCCCGGCTGTTCAAATCATGCAACTGTTATTTTTAGTGAGGGCTATTATTATGAGAATCTCAGTAAAGTGCGTCCTAATTTTATTCCAAGCACCTCGAGAGTGTCTAAAATAAGCTTGCTGGTAATTGCCATTTTGTTTAATAAGTAATCTTCAATTTACCGGGAGTATAAGTTTATCCTTTATGTCTAGTAGATACTGAACAAGATAGAAAATGTCATAGAGAACAGGATATCCGTCAGTGGCAGCCCCCTGTACATTGACAGTCACGCCCCCCACTTTCGAAGTCCAAAGGCTAACCCATCTGGTCTAAATATGAAATTTGATTTTTCCAACAGATACAAGACCAATTCCAGATTAACACAATTTCCACACTGATACTGTGACAAATCAGCCTTTCATATTCTTGGCGGCCATCATATTAAAACAATTTGTAGAAATGTTGCACACTTACTTCCGTCTGCTTCTCACTTGCTAACAGATCGGACCACATGTTGTTAAAAGATGCTAAAAAACTGCCAGAAACTCACTGCAATAGCCTACAATAGCTTGTTGTTAATGTACTGCTCACCAGTCTTCTCAGAGCAATTTGATCTAGACAAGAAGCAGGCTCTCACCACGGCCAGCTTGAACAAAACATGGGTAACTTAGCCTGTGAGCAGGCTCTCGTGTTTGGGCTGGGGCCGTGAGTGGCAAAGTTGCATGAAGGCTCTTGGTGACATGCCAATGCAGAAAAACACTAGACACCTATTTAGCCTGCTCAGACACTAGAGACAGATGCTAGAGCCTGCTCGCAGGCTATGAGTAACTCTATCCACCCAAAAGATCAGTAACCCTGACTGGATAGTGATGTACCAATGGATAGCTTTATGCAGCTTTTGAACAACCGGGCCAGATATATAGCTAAGGGTTGTTCAGAACTAGTCAATAATTTTTTAGCAATTACAGTCTGTGGCTGAAGTAAAGCCAAGAAAATAAATAACAAAATAATTTTTGCTCATATTTATTTATTAGACATTGCTGAAGTGAATTATTTCTATCATCATTCATAATATCTGGATTCCAGATTCTGGTTTTTAGTTCCGGATTCCGGATTCCAGATTCTGGATTCCGGATTTCGGTTTCCAAATTCAGTGTTTTAGGGTTGCCCCAGATGATGTATGTGCATATGTTAATCTTGAATAATCTGAAATTTCAGAGAGTTTAAAAATATCATATCATATCTGTGATGGTTCTGAGGTGGAGGGCTGTTACATGTACATGTAAATGTCTCATGCACGATTTTTCACTCGTTATGATTCAGGTGCAAATAGTTTCTGTATCTGTTGATGTGCAACAATCTACACCAATATTTCAACCTAATAATGTACAGTGTATATTAATTAACCAAATTATGCTGTTTTTAGTTGACCAGTGCTACTACATAGTAATGTGATGTTGAAGGGCACAAATTAAAAAACACGCCCAGTGTCAACTTGTCAAATATATGAACTGGCCAGACAGTGTAGATTACAAAATTCTCTGAAAGGTAAGATGTTTCTTAAACATTATTTTGTAATTAATGATTTCTCAGACATTGTTTTCTTCAAGAAAAGATTCATACCCCACATGGAGGTTTTTTCTCTATTAGAGCTCTTGATTCCTGATACTTTAATTTGGAATTTCTAAAGAATGGCCATGAATGGGTGTTGGGTGTGAATATCTTCTGGAACTGCACATTCATTCATTGAGTAAGCAAGAATATCAGTATTTATCCTGACAAACTCTGATTTTCTTCTGGAAGCTGAACTCATATACAGTTGTGCAGTTATATGTACAACCAAACAGCCTGGATGACCCTGTGATTGGGACTGTGCACATTGCTGTAACCCTCAATGTTCCAGTTTCTTGTTTGAAGCAAATTGCATTTGCTCTTGAAAGCAAGTGGTGAAGTTCATAACAGTTATGTAAGTTTGTTTTGTATTTCAGGGCAGATCTTGCTACAGTGAAAGTTGGAGTACCAACCCCTAGCATTTGATTCACTACTAACACTCAGTAAACAACTAACAATGAAGTACACTGTATATCAAAGAAAGGAATTACATGCCTGTTCCTGTCAGTCAATATATGAACAGTTTACAGATGGGGAGCCTGTATTAAAACATCAAAGATTTTCAAAGCAACCATCTCCTGGTGAGATATTTCTGAGGAAATATAAATTTAAGGTCCTTATGATTGCTTATAGGCATTGATTTTTATTGTAAACAATATCTTACTGAGTGTATTTTTCTTGAGTACTAATTGTTGTAGAACACAGACATCACTGTTATGACAGAGATATTAATTTGTGAAAAGTTCTATAAACAAATGCATCTGGGAACAAATTAATTTATCATGGATGCAGCTTCTGAGAGATCCCCAATATTAATGGAATATACACTGTTCATACATGTAAAAGAGTTCAGTAATTCATTACTTATGATTGTAATGCTTTGTTTGGTTTCTATGTATTTACAGACAACTTGATGGGATTATAGATTCTGCACCAAGTTCATTGAATAAACTGACTTGGAGGTTCAGTTCTGCAACCCATCCTGTTTGTAGTAATATCATAGCTGCAACATTGTGACAGATACACTGCATTACATTATTAAGAAACACATATTAACTAATTATTTTTAAGTGCCTTTTAAATTAATCAGTTTTTCTTAGAGATAATTTACTCATGGTTTAAATAATTGGCTTTTTGGCTTTAAAATGATATTTATTGAGCTTTTAAATCAATTTTGTGATAATCTGCATTGGACATGGCATAAATTGATATTTTGCCAACACGAAATGGAGAATTGGGTCTTAAGCAAAGTTGCAGGATTAGCATTTTTGTAGAAAGAAAGGGTTGAGAAATTTGTGACATTCTACAGACAGCCTTGCCATTCGCAATGTCCAATAAGGTTAATTTGTTCCATTCTGTTGTAGAAATAGTGTTCTCTAATTTGTAAATTATTTCAATCTGTTGTTTAAATGATTGCCTTATAACCCCATGTCTGGCTTTGGTGCATGTAGGATATTGATGTATTTTTTAGCCATTTTACTGTAAATTATCTTAATTGATGTGTCAATCAAAACATATCTTGGATATGCTGGGCTCTTCTGAAAAATGTAACTACTGTATGCCTGATAACCTTGGAGTGCATTTGGTTGTGTAGTGCAGACAAAATACATGTACATAATATAACTTCCTCTTAGCTTACTGATAATTCTTGGTATAATTTAATCATAGCAAAATTAATTAATGGAACCCAATAACAGCTCTTGTAGTCCACAATGCCAGTCGAGAAAAAGAACAAATCACATTGAAATTGAATAATAAAATTATTATTAGAAGCCTATGCAAGTATTCATGATCAGCAAAAAAAAATATCGTAATTACCATTCATGCAAGGGTGATTTTGCTTATTGCAAACCCTTCCAGCAGGAGGAGACTCCATACAATAGTGAAGATGGCTAAATGTATATTTGGGGACAAGTTAGAAAACAAAACTTTCCAACTTTTCACATATGTATACTGTTTTGGTATTTTTGTGAGATTTCATTTGGTAGAGATTCAGGGATTGAGTATATTGTAACCACTACATTTCAATCAGTCCCCACAACAAAAAAATGTGTAAACTTCTTTTGTGTGGGAGTCCTTATGTTAACTAAGGAAGAATGTAATGATTAGTAACAATGCCTTGTCTTCCTGAATAAGGTAGGAAAGAACAAGAAATGCCACCAAAAAGCACAGAAGACAGTTCTGTTCTGTGATCAAGATTTTTGGTGGCTTCCAAGAAATCCTTGAAATCATGGCTCTATATTTCATAATCACACCATCTTACACCTCGATCTGCTGATGTAATACTAGTTCCGGCTGAAACTATTAAATCATTCGCAATTTACCTCATACATGTTGGATTATTTTCATTAGTAACAACATTCCGAAAAATAACTGAGGAGCTCCGCTTTTAGGCTTGCCTAAATCTATATATTATGCTGTGTAAAGATAAGCTTGGTTACCGAGGTCTTATTATACATGGTGTAGCAAAACCTTGCAACTCGATGGGTATGAGGTCATACACTGTGGAAAGTTACATGTGTAAGCCAGTTTCGCATGTACGTAGCTGTTGTTTATTCCATTTATTCCCAATGTCTATGAATGTGATTTAGTTATTAGAAATTCACTTTCATTCACTCCAAATCTACATATACCCGAACAATAGCTAGAAGATTGCTGTATTTTTGGGAGGTGCGGTGGCCTCATGATTAGTGCACTCGTCCCTGGATCGAGCGGTCCGGGTTCGAGCCCTGGCTGGGGACATTATGTTGTGTCCTTGGGCAAGACACTATACTCTCACAGTGTGTCTCTCCACACAAGGGTATAAATGAGTACTGGCAAACTTAGGGCCTCTTCATATGAGCCCGGTCAACCGTGCAGGCTCGGTTTCCGAGATCTTGCCTCGCCACTCTTTCCTCCGTACAAATGTTGATGGGTTCATATGAGAAGCCGGGCTGGCCAGGTTACCAAGATCTCAGTTTTTGCGACCGAGATCTCAGTAAGCGGGATGAAAATTTTCTCATATGAACACTCCAGCCCGGGTAACCGGGACGAAACTTTTTAGACAAAATGGCTTCGCTTTCGCAATATAGTGCCAAAAAATGGCATAATTTTTGTCTTGTATGTATTTCCACTTTAGAAGTATCCGAATTAGCTTTATTAGTAAAGTTACAAGAGTCCACAAAGCTACGACAGCCACGAACGATACAAGTTTATGTTCCACCAGTTAGGTCGTGTTTCTTGGATTTTATCCCGGTCAACTGGGCTGAAATTTCTCATGTGAACAGACAACAAAATTTGTCCTGGTAACCCCAAGCCAGCCCGGTTACCGGGCTCATATGAAGAGGCCCTAACTATGGGGGTAACCCTAATACACCTAGTAGCTTCATGCTACAGAAACCGGAGATAAGGTAAGAATAAAGATCCTAGAAAAAAAAAGGTTTGCAAAACAGTTTCCTGGGGAGTAAACAGCAAAAAACATGTATAACTCAATGCACTCAGCCGACATCAGCGAAGTGTAGAAGGGGTGCCGAACGCATTTTTCCAGGGAGCCTTTTACTTAACCTAGGGAGCCAGAACTTCTTAATTTATGTGAACCATGTCTGAGCAAGTAAGTAGGCTTCGATACCAACTAGAGGTGCGTTTGTTTAGGAAAATTCAAGATTGGATTCTTAAATCTGGGAATGGATTTTCCGTTTCTTAACTAGACAGAGTGATTCATGCAAGATCATTCAGATCTTGGTGCCTCAAAGAACTGATGAATCCTTGCCCAGTTTACCGCGTACATTTTATTCATGAGCCACATTGGACGATCGGCCTTTCATTTTGAAATACAATAGATTGAAGAGAGCCAATCAGCATTGGGATCAAGAAGTATGTCTCAAACAATCATTGCCATTTTAGTCTGTCTTCATGAATTTTGACGTCATTTTTTACCCGTACAATATAAAATTAATAAAAGACCGCCAACTTATCATGCTTTGTGATGTCACCGTGTTTTGGCTCTCCACTTTATCTAAATTACTCCCCTGGAAAAAGGCGCCTGGCATCCCTTTTACACTACTCGTGAAAGCCTCGTTTTGGGTGTACAGACTAGTGCCCGGTTTTCTCATGAATATTACTTTTCACCAGGCCCTCGCTATTTTGATAACTACATTTCATCTAGCTACGAAGTGGCAAGATACTAATTGACCATCAATGTTATTGGAAAGAGCATACCTCGGAGTCTCGTTTTTTTTTTGTTGTTGTTGTTTTTAACTTTAAAAGTCTTTAAACAGGAAGCAACCAATATTTTCAACCGCACCTTTCACTTGCATAATCGTTTCTGGAAAAACACAATTTGACAGAAAAGGATGTCCCATTAATGAGGAGAAAAGTAAAGTGTTTTAAGGCCATCTGAACTATGCTTGTTCTAATTATAATCACATGAGCGATGACATCCCAAACACAAGGCGACATAGAGCACACATTTGTAAATGTACATCATTATCCACAGATGTAAATCCCCAATGAACCCTGTCATTTTTTACATAAGATCTCCCTTCACGTTCCTTGATTAAGTATCTTAAAGTGATGCAGAGGCTCTATAATCTGAATTATAGTAGAATAAACAGCCTTATCAGTCAATAAAAGAGCCTGATAATTTAGTAAGATTGACAATTTGAGACCTTGATGTTTAAAGAGTGAAAACTTTGAAGATCTTGGAGGATCAAAAATTGGTGGTCTCGAAATTGGTAACCTTGCCAAGCTCAACATGATCTGTTAATTTCTAGTAGCCATTCTGTTTATCCAAGGAGCTTTTTAGACAAAACCAAATCAATGATATTAAGACAGGGTACATGAAGAACATACATGTACATGCAATATGGTCTGCCCCCTACCTGACTCTCCGTCGTCATTGCTCATCTCAGCCCAGGAATGAAACAACTTGATCTGTTTGTCTTCAGTCAGCATAGCATTGAATAGTGATGCAATCAAGGCAGTCTCACGAAAATCACCTGGAACACTGAAATATTCTGGCTGCAAGGAGATCTCAACAGTAAACTCATAGTTCGCTCTGTCAGTCTCAAACATTTGGAATGCGCTAACATAGTCAGGCTCGATTAGTTCTGCAATCTTTTCCATCTTTGCCATAAAGTGCTGATGGAAACGTTCCTTAGCTTCTAAGTAAGCCATGTGGAATTTTGCACCTTCCTTGATGCTGTCTGCATACTTTTTTAAAAGTGGGTGAATGTCATACAACCTCTCCTTCGCTTCTTCATTAACCACAGAGATGATTGCACTAGTTACTAGCCCCTCCAGCTGAGCTAGAGCCTCTGCCTGATCTTCTGGGCTTACACCGAGGACCTCAGCAGCTGTGGTAACAGAGAAAGGGCCACAGAACAATGAAATTGATACAGCAGACACTTTTAAGCTATCAGTGGGAAGTGAATTGAACATTTCTCTAATTGTTGAAAACTGGCCCTCATCCAGTCCTTCTTCTTCAAAATTAAATGGCTTTTCTTTAGCATCTTCCTCCAATTTTGATTCCTGAATTCTAGCAATAAGATCGTCCGGAGATTTTCGTTCTTGACGCAGAATAGCAGCTAACCCTTTCAAAAGAAGTGGTTTTCCTTCGGAGATGCCAATAAGCTTGTCCTTCTGCTGGGTATTAACGTTAACGAGTACGTTGGAAACTAGGATTTCCTCTGAAGAAGAACTTTCAAGAGAATTCACCTCAAAATTATCCACCCTTTTGGCATCTTCCAATTGAGTCCTAGATGTCAGGAGCAGTTTTAGTGATGTTTCTTCGTCTTTCCCTTCAAATCCTGAAAGACTTTCTAAAAATTGACCAAAAGCAGTTTTCAAGTTCTTGCCTTCCTTCCCTTGGCCAGCGGTGAATTGTTCAACATTATCGAGTAAGAAAAGAACTGGCTGATTAAACACTTGAATGTTCTCATGAATTTTTGTCACAACATAATTCTGATCAACGTAGCCGATGGGAACAGTTAGTCCAAGGGAGCTCATCATGTTGAGATAAATGGCTTTCATGTCTTTAGCTTCTCTTAGATCACAAACAAAATGCTTTCCTTGCCATTTAGAACAAACTTTCTTTGCTAGTGTTGTCTTTCCCACTCCAGCCGATCCAAACAAATTCACAACCAGCGACTGTCTTTTAGTTTCAAGCCTTTTCGTAATTTTCTTGATTTCATCTTGTCGCCCTGGCAATTCCTTCTCTGAATCAACTTCTTGCTTCCGAGATTCCTTGAAGCTCTTGATCATTTCCTTGATCTGTTCTTCCCGTTTCGATTTCGGGGCGACAAACTCTTCGATCAGCGTCAGTTTGTTCTCAGACACAAATCCATGCTTCAATAAAAGTTGCAAACTTGACAGCAAGTCTTGACTATCGAGCGAGTTAAATTTGCCTCCATAATTCCTTTTCAGTGATTGCACAACATCTTCTGATTCTGTTGGGTTAACTTCGAAAGATATATTTGTAAAGAGTTCTTGAAACCCTGCCGCCATCTTTAATCGCACTGCTGACCGAAATACTGAGCCGCAAACCGGTAAAATAAACGTCACGTGAGCGGGAATGGTGAAAGAGTCACGCAAACTCTGCACACGCACCGTTAGGCGAAAGCAATCAGCTGCTTTTCAAGACTTGACACAGCAAACTTCCTCTTCCCATATGAACGTATTAACACGCCCGAAAAAACAGCTTTACGACCTATATGGTCCAACAAACTGTAAACAAGACGGTTATCGGCTCGTTTAACAGTCCAAATCGGATCGACAAACCGTTTCAAAGTGTCATGTTGGAAAGTTTTCGGACCGTATTCTGACAAAGAAAAAGAACCGAGTTAAGGGTCTGTCAAACCGTACGGATCACGAGACCGTTTGTACCGGGTTAAAAGACGAATATCAAAATGTGACAACAATAATTAATTTAATCTGTCGCAATGAAAGGAATGGAAAGTAGTTTTCCCTTCTTTGTTCTCGGATTACTCGAATAACAAAAGATTTCTCGGAATCCGTGACCAGCTTCCCGGAATGCCGGAACCATAAAAGAGGGCTCTTGATCTCGGGACTTTGCATCATTTCTGTTATTCAGATTAGAATATTTATGAATATTTGGTAACATGACATCGTGAAATCCTGTTCCATCCAAAATGATAATTGTGCAAAGTTGCTCAGGCTTGTTGATAAAGACAAAATTAAACAATATTTAACTCGCTCCTTTGTCAAAATATGGCAGATTATTACAAGGGTCTTGGAACAATTATTCTTTTTTAATTGTCTTAAGTTTTTTAAACCACAATGTCACATATTTCTTTAAGATGTTCTAGGAATTTCTGATCACTTACTCCAGTACAAAAAGGCAGCTGTCTTGGCGAATGCCTGCATTAATTTTGTGAACAATGTGTCACATATACTTTCTCGCTGGTTAAACAAATGCGTAGATGTCTTGACTAGTAATACCGCGTACTACTAGTTACTCCGATAACTCAAAGTGCTTTGCATAGTTAAAACATATATTGTAGCCGATAGCTTTCTGAGGTAACGGTAGCCTGCGCTCTGGCGCTCATTTTACGACTAATAAAAACAAGCAAACGGTTATTTTTAGGACAACATTGTTCGTATGCAGACGTGTTGTTCATTACGCTTGAGTAGTTTAAATTCTCATTTATATGAAAATAACACAATGGCCTTAGGATACAAAAAACAAACTTATTCATTATATCACAATATATTTAGACCCAAGGCCTATTTCAAACGTCGTGCTACTCACCGGGGTGCTACTGCTGTGTCGAACTAAATTCAAGAATTTAGCTCGGCACGACTACTTAGCACGGCAGGCCTTACCGCGCCGCACGCCAGTAGCGCAACTTGGCTTCAAACGGCGTGTTCTTGCCGTGCCGATCTGAATTCATAGCCTCCTGCATCAGCTGCCGTTGCTTTCTAGCATTTAAAATGGTCTTCAGCTAAGCAAACGTCTTCGGATCTCCTTCGCGACTGTATTAATTTTGACGTTTGAAACCACTACCGTGCTTTTATCACGTCACTGTCGGGCCAAATTCATTTGAGTTCGGCACGGCAGTAGCCGACGTTTGGAAGGGGCCTAAGAAATTCAGAACTGATGCTCTGGTGAAAGTCATTCTTTATGGCTTGCTGCAAAGTTCAACGATGAATGCAGAGTCTAAATAAATCTTGTTTACTCCAGTATCTTCCACTTCGCTTTCGATCCAGCTGCTTTCATTATTGCGAACTATTTTTTCTCCGCCTTCCTGCAAATTTCAATGAAGGGGATATCAACACGAAAATGACAAAAGTTTGTTTCCGCCCGCCATTTTCTTTCAAGAGCACTGTACACCGAGGCAGGAGATTTTGTTAGATTTCAAAGACTTGAATTCGTAGACTTCATGACTTTCGTCTAGTTCGCCGTATACGCCAAAACCACGTATGGACGGATCACATCAGCCTGATACCTTGTCAGTACACGCATTAATTCGTACTTTGACTCCTTATCAACCAAGTACTCATACGATCCTTTATCTTCTCCTTTGAGCAAATGTGGTTGGAGACCCTTCTGTACTCGTGTTTAAAAGAAATCCTACCTTAGAAGGCGATCTCTTGGCCTGGCTTTGAATCTTTTCAATCTCAATTTTCACATCTGCGGGTCCTACAAGAGCTTTCAGTGAGGTTAAGAACGGACTTTCCACCCTACATTCAAGATGCTTAAACTGAAGTAACAGGATCTTCGAGCTTATGACGGCTCCGCGTAGACTGACGATAGCTTGGTGAACATTCTGAACTGATGATATTGTAGGTAACTGTAACTCTGTGGCCCTCGTGAACAGGTTTGATGTCATGAATACAGTCGCTGTCAAATGCAGTCCACTGAATTCCGTTCGTATCTCCAGAGGTGCTGCGAAAAGTCGAAGACATGCTGCAAGCCATTATAGTTAACGAGCAACTCACCGTCTTTGAGGGGAAAGAAGACAAATGACCAGAATTCCTATCATATCGTGACTAAACCATAGTTCAAAGCTTCCATTCCAGAGAGCCTTCCAAGTTAAATGATTTTTACGATCAAACAACTTTGAATCGATCTCCTTGATCTTCTGCACAGGTACGTCTTCGGCGAATTGCGAAAATAACAACAAATAATCGTATTAAGCTAAGCTTTAAAACATAACCTCATTTCGATACAAGGATATCCTGATTTCGTTCCAAGTCTTAGGGGAATAAAAACTTTAGTCTTTGAACGTTTCGTTTCCATTTAAAATTGAATTAGAAAAAACTACCTCTTATACTACGGGGTTTATAAGATAGCTTCTACATTTATTTCACTTCGTTAATAGTGTCATTAACTAAATACCATTCTACATATTTGCACATGTTCCGGCAGAAACGACCCTAAGTGCTTACGTATAAATTAACTTTTTGACTAATTATATTCATTTAATTAATACTATACTTCTTCATAAACATTTTTCCTGTAGCAAAAATACAACGTCCTATTAATATACACAATTTGTCGACGAAGAATAAAACCATATGATAATTTGATATAACTTTCAAAATATTAAAATAAATAAAATACAATAAAACAAAATATATTTTAATCTAATTTTGGACTGAACTTTGTAGGTGTTTAAAAATGTCTAAAATTGGCGCAAAATAGCTAATTGACGCGTCGGACTTGGACCTCTCCGACATTTGCCACTTTAGAAACGAGCGGGAATCAGGAGCGAGTCTCATGTTTCAGGCGTTTGTGGACACTTACTATACGGAGAGACAAAAAATAAATATATCTTCTTAGGTGTTTTGGTGTATAGTATCGCTGTATATTTTTACGAGTTGTGCCGTATTTTGACGAGCCCGTAGGACAAACACGAGTAAAAATATACAGCGATACTAGACACCAAAACATCTAATAAGAGATTTATAACCCAACTGCTGTAGTCAATAAATTTATCAATGAAAGAGGGAGAGTGTTACAGTTTTGCGTGCGCGTGCCGACCTGTACGGCAAACAGGTTTTCTACTGTACAATATCGCTGTATATTTGTACTGTTATTTGGACGGTATTCGCTGCAGTTGGATAATAAAAACAACTAATATATTGTTCCCAGTAACCGTCCCACAAGCGACTGCCAGATGAAGCTCGCCTCGGGTTTTTTTCTGGTTTCTGAAGTGGCGAATGCAAATTCAGTCAGTGTACTTCAAAGACGGTCTTGTAGGTAAGCGTCACGAAGGATGACCCTACATGCAGCAAGAATTTGAAAAGAGACGAATCTAACCGATATATAAAGACGATTTGTTAGAGTGAGCGAACAAACATATCCTAAAGAAAGGTGAGGACAAAATGTCATTTCGTGCTTTAAAGAAACTTAGTTGGGAAGGAAAATTAGAAAACGTTCCTCCACCAAGGTATTTAAAATATAACCAATCAGAATACAGGAAGGACGTTACTCGACGGTACCATCCCCGACCGGCCCATGGTGTGCTGCGCGTGTGTCGCAGTGATAGTGTTGGCCACTGTGTTTGCTATGGCATGGTATAAAACAGTTATACAACGCTTTCCCGTAGTTTAATAACCTCTTACTAACCAACCGGGAGGGTCGTGCTGGGGAATATTGGCCTGAGATCTTCCCAGGTCCGTACAATATTTTCCACTACGGTCAATATTTCGCACTACTACTCGAGTAAGTTAGGTTGGCACGTAATTTATTATTTCGCATTTGCCGGCTTTCGAAAACTTGCAAAGAAAATACAAGTGACTCGTGGGATATACCACGATATACCACGAGAAAGGGTTGCATACATGTAACTAGACTAATCAAGGCCTTTCCTTTCAAAATGCCTGACGTATCATCACAACCAACGTTAACAAAATAAATTATGATCTCTCTGACTGTGACATATTTTCTTTTGTTAAAAGGTCCAGCTCCCCCATGTTAAGCAAATTTACTCTGTTATCTATTATGTCAACTAAACACATTTTGAACTCTCAACTGTTGCATTTTTTCTACTGTCAGAAGGTTAAGTTCTTTCATTATATGCCAGTTGATGATACTATAGCCCATGTCCGTTAAACACCACATGAGTTCTCTGACGGTGCCATGCCATCGTTTGAGCGTCACGCGACAACGATCCTCGCAATCAGCTCTTTCTTCTTCAATGCTATCCATGACAGCCTCCTTGACTTTTAGCTTACTAGCAAGTTTTCTCCATAAACGACCAACTTTTTCAGCGACCAAAGAACGTAAACTTTCATCGGGCGAAGTGTTGACCAATGCTTCAGCTGAAAAGATAGAATCAAATTAAGAAGCAACCACAAAGTTAGTCTACGGTATCAATTCTAACATTAGTTTATTTGCTCACGTAAGGCTTAAGAGTGTTTATAGTCCGGTAAACATCGCATGTGAGAAAAGGCTATGTAACATAAAGGGAGAGAAAATGTTACATATTTGGATTAGAACAAAAATGTTTGAAGCCTGAGTCAATGTAATACATGATGGAATAGCCAGACTCCTCAAATGGGAATACTTACTGAAACACGAGCCACCATCGCGGAAACAAAATGGCAAACAAGTTTCCCTAATTCATCCTCGTGTTTCCTTGAGGTTAACAACGCGCAGGATTTTAACTCGCTAAGATAATTGCGTTTACCTGTAAGGAGACGATCTGTGACGTGCTCCACTCCCTTCCCTTCCCCTTTCAGAAATCCAACAATGCTATTAAAACACCTTTGTTGATTCTCCAGTGACAGCCTTGCGAGATCCCCGAAGAAATCCGTTACATCAGCCCGTTTGGAGGTTCCCGTAATATGACGTTCATAAATGTCTCTCCGGTCTATTTCCTGTAAGACACCATTGCATGCCGCTAGCATTTGCGTCAAAGGAGCGTCGGTGAGGTCACTGTCATCTAATGGGACACCAAAGAACTCTACAGGAGTTTTCTATAAACGAAACATATCATTAGCAGTTTAGAAGCTTTCCACAAACAGGACTAGACTGGCGGCGGTCTATCGGGTGGGGAAAATCAGGCGAGATGTTTCAGACTAGAGGGAATTGGAACGAGACATGAGCGAGGACACTCACTATCGTATCTACGAGGCTCGTACCTCTCGAGGAATGTCTGTGTTCTTTTTGATTGGCCGGAGTGATCACTGTAGTTAAGGTTTTTCGACACCGCGATAGTGATACATAAATAAAGCAAAAACTTCCCTATCGAAACGCTTACCTCTGTATCTCTTGTTGGGGGAGGGAGGTCCATTTCCAGTCTGCACAACAAATTTTCTTTTTCCAGCGCTTGACTACTATAAAATTCGATAGTCAGTTCTCCGCGATCGATGACTTGCACTTTCAGAGTTCTCTTGAAGGAATTGTCCTTTTGAAACCTGTTAGAATAACTTCAGTTAAAATAGAGTGGCACAGAAACTTATTTAAGTTTAATCAGAATCGAAAATTGACATCAACAGTGGAAACACAAGACATATATGACGCCATTAAACTGCAGGTTTGGAATACCACAAGAAGAGTGCTCACAGCAACATGTGAGCGTACGGAACTCCAAATCCGCGAAATCAAAACAAATTTTCCACAACCTCTACACCCCTGGTGTGGAGCAGTGGGAAAAGTCATGTTCCCTAAATTATGCCAAAGGGTTCGTTCCTTTGACCCATTGGGTCAGAATCAACGATACAAGATCACTCGTATCACAGTACGTCAAAGGAGTTGATAAATCCTTGACCGGAGCAGATTCATCGGTTCCTTTGATAAACCATGATATAAGTGATCTTTGATGACTGACCCTGATCCGGATCATCACAAAGGAACGCATCCTCCGAGTTTCTTTAACCAAAATAACAAGAGATATTCTTAGTAAATGGTTTGAGCCTACGAGTATCAATAGTTCGTATAGTGTTATCGTCCGGGTGAGGGTAGTTCTGAAAAGAACTGTTGTTGGTGACTGACGTTTCGACAACCTGAGCGGAAGTCATCTTCAGAGTCAAGTGAATAGTTCTTGTCAGTCGATATGTTATAAGTCTGGTCCGTTGAACGTGATTGGTCAGTTTAGCCATGATGGTATTGGCTGAAAGACTCGTGTAAAGTTTGTCATCAGTCATTGGTGGGTTTCGATCCGTCTATTGTTAGTCAAATTAGTCGGTTTTTGGTCCGTCTATTGTTAGTCAAATTAAGTCGGTCTGTTGGAAGTCCGTTTGTCGGTTTCCCTTCCGTCAAGGATAAGTCGTTTGTAAGGCGCCGGTAATTGTTGACATCTGTTAAGTGGCGTTTGTTCTAGATTAGTGTACCAGCTTTCCAGAGTCAGACGTTGAAAATAGTTTGTACTGTAGGTTAAGCACTGAGCAGAGTCCCAGTCAATGTTGTGCTTTGTCAGTTGATGATGTACAGCAATGCGATTGTTGGCATCACCATTTCTCGTGGCTTGTTTGTGTTCAGTCGGTCTCGTGTTAAGGTTTCTGCCAGTCTCACCAATGTAGGAAGCCTGGCAGTCAGAGCGTTTGATCTTGTAAACTGCTCCCTGTCTGTTGTTAGGTTCGTCCCTGTCTTTCACGTTGGTCAGTAAGTGTCGTAACGTAGTTGTAGGTTTGTGGGCTACACGGATGTTGTAGGGCTGTAGGATCCGTGAGATGGTCTCAGAAGTACCCTTAATGTAAGGTATAGTCACTGTAGTAACAGGCGTTGGGTTCTTGTTCGTTGCGTCAGCTTCAGTAGGTCGGTAAATGTTTCATCGACTGACAAAAACTATGCAATTGACTCTGAAGATGACTTCCGCTCAGGTTGTCGAAACGTCAGTCACCAACAACAGTTCTTTTCAGAACTATCCTCACCCGGACGATCACACTATACGAACAGGAGATATTCTTGTTTGATTTTAAAGGAGCCTTTGGAAAACGGCCACAACGCGATTACAAGGTTGAGAGCAAAAGATGCGTTTAGATTTTAGTTCTCTTCAAATCAACAAGGAAGTTCAGCATTCCTGTTGGCGATATAAGTTCGATATATGCTCACTATAAGATAACAATTAACGATACACCTGAAACGTACTTAGGATTAAAGCCACCGTTTTTGACCATCATTGTCAAAGGTATCCAAAAAGCCCTCGAGATTTCCACGGAACACTTACATAGAAGGTACTTCAAGTTACTAACAGGGAACAAAATGGTCCTTAAATAAATTTAACCCGTGTCTTCAGAAATTCCCGTAAAAGTCCACTCCCTATTGCCTTACTTGAGGACGAAGTCTTTCAAACGATCCGGATTGGCTGGCTTTACTACGCCCTCTGAGAGGAACACATACGCCATATCATTATCCCGCATGGTTTCCCGTGAACTTTCCTCCTCTAGCAAGACTTCTTCCTCTTTGTCAATTAGCTGCCTCCTTTTGTCATTAGGACTGCAAAACAGACTAAGCTTTGGTGTAGACCAAATGCGAGCATTTGCTGGAAGACAAGCAGTAAAAACTACTGCGTGCCTAACACATTCTGTGTTGTAATCACCAGCTATTTGAATAGTCTGCGAGCTTGCTCTTGTTTCCTGAATTTTTGTTTCGGCTCCCCCTCCTTCTTCTCTTTCTCCTCTTCCTCCTGATATTTCTTGTCTCTCTTCTTCTCCTTCTCCTTCTCTTTCTCTTATTTGGACGACGTCCCCCTGCCTAATTCTAGAGTCGGGTGCCTGGTCATGGGCTACAAACTGAACGACTGATGTTGCGCACCACTCGAGCCAGCTCCAAAATCTGTAAGCAAAAACAAAAACAAAAAGGAATAAGATTAATTTCGTACGGGAGCAAAAGGCACAGTGTACACGCAAAAATCGCGTTATTCTTTCACTGAACTTTTCTCTCTGTTTTCGAAACATCAGGAAAAACAAACAAACAAACAAAGCAATGCGCGAGAACAATGAAGAGTGTTAACACCCGATGACAGAAAGCAGCGGCAGTGCAAGGAACGTTCGGGAACGGACGAATCGTTTTGGGCGCGTCGAGAGTACTTGGCAGATTGAGCCTGTCTTATTCCTAACCAAACCATTTAAATATATTTCTCTTTTTGTTATCTCTTGTCTTATTTTTGTTCTATAAAGCCAAGCATAAATATTTCTCCATACATACTAGGATACATGTATCTCAGATATGGACAAAGCTGATATTAGCAGCAACACAACCTTTGTATGAGTACTACACCGTACCAATGGCGTGTGCAAGGGCATATGTCTAACTCCTAGCTATTGTCAGAACTCGTTATTATTACACTACCGGTCATATTTAAGCTGACAATCACTCGAAACTCGAACCACTCTACTAGATCATCGATCCGCGAAACTCGAAAACCTGGAGTATCGGGTCCCGAGTCGTGTCGATTGAGTGACCAATGACTATCTATAGTGAGTACTGTACCCCTCAGTAACATACGAAAGACTTGTCCATTACTCGATAAAATAACAAGCATGAACAATAATGTACCAACCAACAAGTGTAATGAAGCCACACAACAAAAACACACTACTTTAACATACCCAGAGAAGTGTCTGACACTGAATCTGATGACAGTTTCATCAAAACTTGGAGGAGACTCCAAGCTATCTGTAATTTCAGTCCATTGACGATTTTCGCCATCAGACCGTTGAAATAGGACCCGGGCGCGGACCAACGACGAATCGGGAATTTTTGGCTTTTCTCTCAAAGACAAAGGCAGCTGAAGAGTTACCGGTTCCTGAAATTCAACTTCTTTGTCACACGAAATCCTGAGGATAGGCCCGGCCAACAGTTCCTTGCGTTTTATTTCTTTGCTGGGAAACTCTTGCACCTAACACACACACACACACACAAACAAAAAAAAACAAAAAAAAAAAAAGAATAGAATAGAATAGAATAAAACAGAAAACGCAACAAATTATTAAGCAAACCTCACCCGAAATACGCGGGAGACCAAATGGCCGGATAGTTAGTGTGCTGGACTCAGGATATAACGGTCTGAGTTCAAGCCCTGGCCGGGTTCACTGTGTTGTGGTTTTGGACAAGACACTTCTATCTCACAGTGCCTCTTTCCATCCACGCAAGCGTATAAATGGATACCGGAGAATTGAACGTCCACCCACTTTTTTCCTTGCGTGATAACTGTGTTGTGTTTAATTGTAGTCATCATAAACGTCCCCTAAATACCTAGGAAGCGAATCTATCCATGGACATCGCCTCAGTCATATTTTTTTTTTCTGGCTATGGCCCTGCTTAACATGATGTTTTCGTTTGTCGTTTCCTTTTGCCTGCCTAGACGGAAACAGGTTGTCAGTGAACCCAGTTACACTTAAGGCCAATTGAAAATATTTTTACTACACAGTTGTTTATTAAAAACTCACACGTACCTTGACAGTTACATGAAGTTGTTCTGTTACGTGAACAGCATTTTCGGGAATGATAACCTTGACTAAGGGATAGTCGGGAAAGGAAAGGCTTGCTGACGCAGAAGTAACGGTGAACTGGTAAGACTTGAGGCGACAAATTACCACAAATGTGAAGCACTGAGTAATCTTAGTCTCAGCAACAGGAAGGAGATAGTCAGGAAAATTACTGCCATAAGCTTCCTCGAGGTCTGACATAAAAAATATGTAGAATTGCAATTAATGTCGCCACAAATATCACCGTAGAGATATCTGAATCTTTAAAACCAAACATGAACCTTTAACTGTCCTAAGAAACAACAGTATCTTGAAGGTCGCACAGATATGAAATTCGAAGATCGTCACTAGTAGTCCGTCTCAATTTTTCGCCATCTGATGACTTTCGGATTTTCGAATTTTTATTCACCTGGGTGGTGTTAAAACACCCCGTTCTGTCTATCTAAACATAAAATGTGCTGTATTAAAAATTCTGAAATATTTCAGTAATTCCTTTGTTATAGCAAAGAATAGTTAAACACGGTTGAAAGGGTGCCGAAAAAGAATTAGATTAAAAACTTTAGATGGATCGTAAACACCAAATTGCAGAAAATATTGCCTGCTTCTGTTCTTAAGTTAGTTTTCTTACATGCATTGTTACAGAAGGGCGGCCTTTACCTGACAGGGATCGAAAATCAACTGTTTTATCGACGTCCACCCACTCATTCGTGTCCTTGTCAATCAACTTTTTCACTACCACCTCATATCCCTTAAGGTCAGACGCACTATGAGAAATGGCCAAAGTGACCTCCTTATTGAATGCAAGTCCTTCAGAAATGCCAGCTGATAGTTCAACCACATCGCTAACAATGGCTTCATTTTCTTGGAGAGGAGGGCAACAAGCTGAAGGCTTCCATCTATGAAGGGCCATCAGCCTGTCCTCACACACAGCATCAGGAGGAAATATCACGTGTGCCGCCACCTTTTTAAGCTCCCAGTGGTTGCCTCGTTTCGTCACAGTGTCTCTAACAAAACAAAACAAAACAAAAAATGGTGATACTGAATTCGTGTTTCCCACTGCTGATTAATCTGGCATCGCTATGTGGCAATTAAAATGGTACAAGTTGTTCAACAGGAAAGATTGACATATGGATCAAGTATGCACCCAATTTAGATTTCATTACTCCACGTGCGTCCACGAAGTACTTCAAAAAACAAGTGTAGATGTACTTTGAATTAATTCCACGTCAAAGACTCTCCCATGGAAAAAAAAATTAATAATAATTTCACTAAATCAAATTAACGAAAGCGAAGTAATTTTTATTCCGAGACTATTAAAAGTGTAGTCAGTCCACAAAAGAACTGTAGTAAAACAAGTAAAATTGCATACTTGAGTGCTTGAACATTTAGAATACACAAAAAGCTCGCCTTAGTCCAACAATAACTCAACATGTTATACCACTCGAAAACGATTCACAATATCGCAATGAAGGGAAAAAAAGTGTGGTATATAGATAATAAATATAGAAATAAGCAATGCAGCTTACTCACAAAAACAATAACAAAAACAATCCGAATATCCTCACTAAGCTAAAGGGGATTCGTGGGAGCTCAGCTATGTAAATAGTTTGAAATGCGACAAATATCCAGGGCACTGCTGGGAGAACTCAGACTTTGTTTCAAAGTAACTTCCTTCACTGGCAGTTTATACAAGTAAACTGAACACACACAAAAAAATAAATTTACTCGAGGATCAAGCTTCTGGTTTCTGCTTCACTGGCCTCAGCTTCGATGTCTATTTCTTTCTCAGATTCGACCTCATCAAACTCAACTAAAACCTCTTCCTCGCATTCCACGCCAATCTCCTCTTGAGATCCCACTTCGACCTCCTCCTCAGTTCTGACTTCAGTCTCCTCCTCAGATCCAACAACAATCTTCTCTTCAGATTCCTCATCAATTCCTTCTTCCTCTTCCTCTTCCTCGTCCGTCTTAGAAGACGGTTGTTTGGCTGAAGCTAACAAAAGAGACAAAAACAGCAGATAAAGAGCAACTTATGTTACATGCACATTCATGTATGCAAATCCATGTGAGTAGACATAACCCGAGATAATAAAACAAAAAAAGTATTATATTTCAAAAATACGCTTACGTATATTGAGGGCTTACAACATTGCTTTTTATAAGAAAAAAATGAAATTCTCTATTTGAAATAAGTGTTACCTTTAGGTCTCAATGAGGCCGATGGTTCGTTTGGATTCTTTCGGAATTCTGCAATGTTTTCCTCATGTCCAACATCGTTATACAGCTGTTCCACCGTGCTTTTGAGTTTTGCTTTGTCATAAGAGTACTCCTTCTTCCCAATAAAGTCTGGTCTCACAAGAACTCTTTTGTACAGGGCAAGCTTGATGTTTTTGTGTTTGGTGAGTTTATCATGCTCGGCAAGTTTAACGCAAAGCTCAATGGCCTTGTCCAAGATATCATCTCTTTTTCTTAGCATCTTGTTAAGTTCGCTGTTATCTGTTTCCTGGTCAAACTCCTCTTCAAATTCTTCCTCAGTAGCACTCTGCAGCCCTTCATAGAACCACAAGGCGTCCTTTTCTATTTCACCAATGTCACTCTTGTCACCCAGCAGGTACAATAACGCATCAATTATCTCTTTGTTGTACTCAGTGAAGCTAAACTGCTCCGAACGTTTCTCTTCATCCCAGAAGCGCTGGCAAAACTTCAAAGCATCCTTCCTAAATTCTTCAATCTTTTCCCTTTTTCCTACTCGATCACACACCTTCTCGACACTTTGAACAATCTTTCTCCACACAGGACTATGGTTTCCCGCAACGAGCAATTTCTCCATTTCCCATGCTTCAAAGAACAGATCTAAGGCTTTCTCGAATTCTTTTAAGTAGGCCTGAAGCAGTGCTCGCTGGAAAATGCTACGCACAGTATCTGGGTGGTTTCCGAGAAGCTGCATCCTTATGTTGTAAGCTCTGTCTGCATGTTCACTTGCTTCTCGATACTTCCCCTGAAACATAAGAGCATTGGCAAGGTTTCTACAGAAGTGTGCTTCATCGCTAAACCCTGAAACTTTGAGCTTTTCCAAAAGATTCAGGGCATCTCTGTAACACTCCGCTGCCTTCTCATAGTCTCCCTGACCCTCATATGCTGTGCCGATTTGATTCTTGTACATTGGCATGTCAATATGATACTCTGAACCGGCAATTTCCTCTTGCATGTTGTATGCTATTTTGTAGAACTCAAGTGCTGCCTCCGAATTCTGGAGGTGGGAATGGCAGTTTCCAATAGCATTGTAACACCTTGCAAGATCAGGATGACCTTTAAGGAGTTCTTCTCTAAATTGTAACGATAACTCCAAGCTTTCTAGTGCTTTCCTGCAGTCTCCCTTCTTCCAGTAGATCTCCCCCTCAGAATACAAGTGAAGTCCCTTACTGAGTCTGTAAGATTCACTTGATTTGTCTTGAACTTTCTCTAACGAACAGGACGCTTCCTTCAACACTTCAAATGCTTTCTCAGTTCCATCATGATCTAAAACTTGCCGAGCTTCCCAGCATTTCAACTGCGCCCGGAATAGAGAATCTGTACAAGAACAAAAAAAAACACCTTACAGGTATGAATGAAATAGTATATATGGACTGACTTTTTTCAGTTTCAAAAAAGGAAAACCAGTAGCAAGTACACATACATGAACCCCACTTCCTCCAATTACCAACATCAAGTAAACCCTATAAGTTCGCTGGTGTCTTGCATAAGAACACAACTAAGTCAGACCCTAACCATACTCAATTCTGACTGGTCGACTGCTCTAGAGATCACTACACACAAATCATCAGGCGTTTCCATCACCTTCTGCTGTACACAGGAGCATCAGGTAGATACTAAGTATTCAGGGTCCTAAAATGTTAGATTCTACAGTACTTCAACATTTCAAGTATCCTTGCAACGAATACAAGCTAGGGAGAAAAAAAAAAACATTTGAGACAAGGGACATTTTCTTAATAAACACACAAGAACTACAAACTTCTTAACCTCGCTCGTGAGCTATGTGTGGCTAGTCATACCAAGAGGATAAAGTTAGTTGGTGTAAGTGTAAGGAACAATGATGGAAGGCTTTACTTCGAATGTATCAGTTCTCTTCAACAATAATTGTTGGATTCAAACTGTTCAGACTGGTGAGTCTATTAGGAAATACTTGCGAAAGATCGCATTCCTTGTGGTTAAACACCAATTTCAGATCTTTTCATCGCCTATTCATGTAAATCACCTACATAAACTTTGAGTGATTTTTTTTCTCCGAGAAAGGGGCAACGATGAGGACCAGGGTGGGGTATGTGGGTGTGGAGAGGGGGAGGGGGGAACTCAAAGGTCTGAAATTTATGGATTATGTTTGTGTACGTAACTACGCCCAAGGAAGGTATTTTTATCTGATTTGATATGACCCTATAATTGCTGTATTGTTTAAAGTATTTTTTCAACCATGAATTTCAACTATGATTTGTTTGGGTTGTTTTTGTGAGCAAGGTCCAATACAAGGTCCCTGTCCACAGAAATGTTTACATGTACACAACCACGAATATTATCACAAAATATAACTGTCATAAGTATAAATTTACTAGCGTTCTATCACGAATGCCGTTCTCTGATTGGCTACGTAACTATCTATTCTGTGATAGATAGTGAGTAGCGCAGCAGTGGGCCCTTGTTAATAAAATGACGGTCGCTTCTTGGCGTTTTCCAAGTGTCTGTGAGGAGGATTTCTATAAAGTTTTGAATGACTAGTAGATATATATCAACACTATTGGATTATTCGCTCTCGATTTCTACGCGTGATAGTTGACTCGGGCTGCGTCCTCGTGAACTATCACGCGATAGAAATCGAGAGCGAATAATCTAATTGTTAAATAGTGAACTTTTCCATTGGTTGTTGCTTTGGTTACAATGTAGGACCAAGTAGCTTCTTTAACTTAACATCATAGAAAGCATACAGTATTCAGTATTGCTGTGTACAGTACCAGTTACCTCAAGCTCAATTATGGAAGTTGCTCACATGCATATTGCGAATAAAAGTACGGCTACGAATACCAAATACAGTGCACCGCATATACCGGTAATCAAGGTTCGTAAGAAAAAAAAAAAACAATCCTGTACTGCAGTAAAAATCGAGCTGTGCTACCGAAACTACACGATTCGCGGCTAAAAAAAGACAATAACGTAAAATAAAGTATAGTAAGGTTGTTTTGTCTCTTCTAATACTTAACTAGACAAATCTGGGTTTGACGATTTGACGCTGGGCAGCATATTTTGATCAAAATAGCACAACCATTTTCCTACCAGGCGATCCGGATCAAACAAGCTGCCGAACTCGAGCGATTAATTTTTGAAGCCAAATTAAAAGCTCGAAGACACAAAATGTTTCACTTTTATTTTCAATTTGACATGTTTTTTTATTTATTTATTTATTTATTTAATTATAAATCCCTTTACGTGAATACTAAGTGCCGACTTTAGTGAGATTCAATGGCCTTCCTGTTATCATGGAGAGTACAGGAGAGTACAGTATTTCCCGCCTGCTATATCCTGATTGGTCCATTCAAATTCCAGGCGCACCGGCCGTATCCAAGGCAGTCCTTAAATATAGCCTCCTAAGAATGGTGCTTGAAAATATTATATGGATCAAGGCAAGCGTGAAAGCGGAGTTCCCAGGCTTACGTTGTTTACCACAGAGGACACAAATTACCACCCTCACTAACGTTTTAAATTCAAAACTCGAATCGAATGGCCTCCACTGTTGATCGTGGCCGCAAGTTTTCATAGCGTATTTTTTCAGCTCCTGTAATATTCAAGAAAACGTTAAAGCTTTTCGGCTCACAGGGCTACTCTGGTAACAAAGACTGACTTAACTTTTCCAACACTCTCTTTAAGATTTGTGGATTTCGCAGTTCAATTCTGCTTTCGCTCTAACTTTTCATTCCACGAGAAGCGACTTTCGAGTCTAGTTTGACAGTGACATGATTTTCCTGGACCAATCACAATTCTTCGCTGCGCATAGCAACCAATGACATTGCTTCATTTTGTATAGACTACAGATTTCGTTAACTTGCTATTTTCGTGTTTGTCAAAGTGGGTAAAGGCCGGCTTTCGAGTTATGTTTAAAGATTTTGAAATGAAAAAACTTTTTCGGAAGTAGTTTGTTTCTTTATTATGTAAAACAAATAGATTCCATGTTGCCGTGCGTCTGTTCAGCAATAGCATAAATCTACTAGCGTTCTATCACGAATGCCGTTCTCTGATTGGCTACGCTACTCACTATCTATTCTGTGATAGATAGTGAGTAGCGTAGTAGTGTGTGCTTGTTAACACAATGACGACCGCTTCTGTGCGTTTCTAGAGGTGTCTGAAGAGTATTTAGATAAAGTTTTGAACGACTAGTAGATTTATACTAAAACAATTAGATTATTCGCTCTCGATTTCTATGCGTGATAGTTGACTCTCGGGCTTCGCCCTCGTCAACTATCACGCAATAGAAATCTCGAGCGCATAATCTAATTGCTAAATAGATCACAGATGACGTAAAATGGATAGCTGAATTCACTACACAAACAACTAAAGAGACATACATCGGACTTTGTGACACTCCATTTAAATTAAGAGATAGAAATCATATATTCTTATTTCGAAATGATAAGTATAGAAGCGCAACTGAGCTTAGCAAGCATATATGGACCCTGAAAGACTGGAACATTGAGTAAAACATCAAATGGCGTGAGATAAAGGAGGCTAGATCTTATTCAAACGTTACAAAGTAATGCAATTTCTGTTTATGGGACAAATATTTCATTTTATGTAAGCCCGAAATGTCAACCCTAAACAACAAAAATGAGCTTATATCATGCTGAAAAATGTCATCACTTAATTAGCCATAGTATCTCGATTGCCGCGCCACGTAACACACCTATTATGTATTGTTCTGATTTTTTCAAATATCTTTCCCTGTAAACGTTTTTTCTGGTAGTTGCCTGATGATTGCCTCGGACGAAGCATGTAACTCTGAGTAGCAAGTAAATGTCTATAGCTTTCTGAAGACCTACATCCTCCTAAATGCCAACTAGTCCAGCTGTTTACTTCTATTGATATGTCTGTATATTTGTCTGTATTCGCCAAAACATAGCCACAGAATTTGCCTCGTCATTGATAATCTTGATACAATTCTGTTCTAGAGCTAGCTTTCCACAAGGCCTATCGTGGTTCAAATAATATATAGATTTAGCAAAACCTAAAAGCGGAGCTCCTGGGCCGGGTTGCGTGACGTCATCGTCGTCGTCTTCGTCGAGCGTACGCGCCCACGAGCAGTACCGCTAGCCATTTTTACCGTGAGAAAAAAGATTCATGGTTTGCTAAGAGTGTGGGGCTTCGCTTGGCGATTCTTCGGGCTGCCGGGGCTCCGCTAAAATAAAATTACTCTCCTGTATGCCTTTTCAGGCCAGGAAGAATATATTCACCGTCTTTTCATTGAATTATGAATTGTACAATTTAATTAAGAGAGCTTTCAACATGAAATTAAACTTTAAATCAACGCAAACGTACACACATTAAAACCGCGGCGGAGAGCTGATCTGTAGCTTTCTAAAGACCTGCATAGTCCTAAATTGACTGAACAAGAGCTTCCTACATCGAGAATTGATTGGACTTCAACCAAACTAGGCCATAATTGTGAGTTAGTGAACACTCCGCATGTTGTCAGTACTTCAATTATCGACTGAAAACCAAGCAAATAAATCTTTACCGCGCTAGCGAATCACAGACAGTTTTGATAGTTACCTAGACCGAAACCGCCTACAATTAGTAAAACAAGGAACTGCTACTCACAATCAGCTTTTGACGAGATTTCCTTCACTCTGTTCGTGGCCATGTTTTGCTCGCAAATAGCAATGTCCCGGATGTGCTTGAATTTTATCGAGCGGGAAAGTGCGATATCAACTCTACAACAGATTTTTAGTCTTTAGCCGCATCAAAGTTCAGGCCAAACAACGCAAGTAGCAGCTAGAACCGTCTGGCCCATTACACTTCTAAAGCTCTTTGCTTTCTAAAGTAAGCACAACATTGTCGCTACAGTGCAAATGGTCTACTCATTACGGGGCTAAATGTCGACCCGTTTATACATCTCAGGGCCGTTCCATGTACGATGATGGACGACGCTTGCTAGCAAATCGTTAGATTGCACCTTCATTGGGCTTAATAATATCCTCAGGCAGACTTCCTTTAGACAGCGAGTCACCGCGCAAACTAAAACTCAGACCAGTGTAGCCTGGGCTAAACTTAACACCAGTTGAAAAGGGGAGGGGAGAGGGGTAGCAATAAAAAAAAAATAAAAAAAAAAATAAATACATAAATAAATAAATAAATAAATAAATAAATAAATAAATAGAAATTAGATAAATGAATGAAACATGCAGGAAGAAGTCTTCGACGTTTCATGCCCAGCTAGGTAGCCTTTACAAGCTGCTGCCATTTGGAAAGCAAAAAAAAAAAATTCACAGATTGCATGAATGAAGGGGTTCAAATATGCAGGCATGTTTTCAGAAAATCAGTCAGATATATATATAATTTTTATATCGATGGTAACAAGAAATTATTTTCTAGAGATGAAAAAAAGTAATAAAATACATGTAGTACGATTATCACTACTCATGCCTTTGATGGTTAAATCTTGTGACAATTTAAAGCATTTAAAATATGTGAAACTTTACACTACTTAATAATAATAACTGTAAATATTTAGGTTAGACAGGTTAACTACAGTGCACTTCAGTTATTTAACTATTACCAATGAGAGCCCTGTTAAAACTACGTTACATAAACAAGATATAAAATAAATCAATATAAAAAAAATAATTCAGTAAAATGTATAGCTTCAATATTAGACCTTTCCATTTGATCTAATATTCCTAATTTAACTATTACTAATGCCAGCTCTGTTAAAACTATAGTTACACAAACAAGATATAAAATGAATCGAAATAAAAAAATTAATTACATAAAATGTACAGCTTCAATATTAGACCTTTTTACCTGATCTAGTATTCCTATATAACTGGTAGTGAAACCACAGATTTGTGTCTGGTTTGGTTCAATGGTACAGCGTAGCTGAGAAATCAGCTTCCATTGAACCAAACCAAACACGGTATGTGTAATGTGTCCATACATTATCTGTAATAGTGCACCTGTAAATGATCTGGAATTAAACAGATAATTTTTACAGCTTGAATAATTTAAAGCTATGGATCTTAAATTAGGCAGACAGTATCTCTATGATTGATGTCAAAACATCAATATTGTTTTTGGACAGGATTATATCAAGCATCTCCATGCATGATTGTTAAATAGTTACAAGTAATTCTTGTACATATATTCTTACTTGAAATGCTACGATAACTCAGCTTAGGTACCAAGTGTGCCTTATTGATAAACTGACAGACTGACTGACTGACTGACTGATTGATTAATTGATGGATTGATTGATTGATTGATTGATTGATAACTTTATTTATACATGGCAATTTAAAACAATGAAATATCTAAGTCTATCTAGCTAAACTAGCTAATAACTAATACAATAATTAAAAGCTTCTTTTCAAAGATGCTGTGTCTCAGTCAAAGCTGTAATGATCTTAACCACCATGGGGTTGCTGGTTCAAATCTGGTTGAAGCAATATTTTATTGTCTTCTTTTTTGGGGGGGGGGAGGGGTCTTTCATTTGTTTGTTTGTTTATTTTGCAGTGGATTAACAGCAGCAGGATAATGATTCTCCAAAGCTTTTTTATCATAGCTTATCATAGTCTGTCGGTATGACAACAAAATTTCCAGTTCATATAAATAAAGTGAGATGGCAACGACTACAAGTTCAAATCAAACATTATTGGCAAAGAAACTCTTGCAAGAGATCCCTCTGGCTGAACTACATGTAACTGCTGACAAGTTTACTCCCCCTAACAAGAGATCCGAATCATAATCAAAATTAATGGCTTCACGATTACTTCTGTGCAGCAAGTCAGAAGTGGGCCTTGAATGAACTCTGTATGATCTCAGCCTCAAACTGCTGTGATTTGAGTGCTTGCAAATTACAACTTAATAATGAACCAACACAACTCAATTCAGTATTAGGGTCAACAGCTCCACATCTTTTAATTACATTATTAATACTTTCTGACCATATGGACTTAGAATCTAGGGTTACTAAAGAAAGGATTAAAGAAACAAAAAACAAAGTTTCAAAAAATTATGAACCTAATTCCCCCCCAAAAAACAAGAAATATATATAAGAAACCATAAACATATGGGACAATCCTGTTTGTGGGACTGATTGCCCCTAGATGAATGAAAAACTACATGCATGCAATAAGAATAAATAAAAGCGTCAGAGTAAGAAAAAAAAATCTTATTTAAAACGTCAATGGTCCAATTGTGTACATACTTGCTAATTTCACCTTGCCCATTCTATATGTATTGCTGGTGTATATTTTCTGCTACAGCCTTGATCATATGATTGACCATATTAAATTACAACTGTATACTTGTCACAGGGTTTTGCATATAAAAGACAAAAAGGTACAAATGTACCTTGCCTGCACCCTACCTGACCGTCCATCATCTTCACACACCTCGGCCCAGGAATGAAACAGCTTGATCTGTTTGTCTTCAGTCAACATAACATTGAAAAGAGATGCAATCAAGGCATTCTCACGAAACTCTCCGGGAACACTGAAATATTCTGGCTGCAAAGAGATCTCAAGAGTAAACTCATAGTTTGCTCTGTCACTCTCAAACCATTGGAATGCTCTAACATACTCAGGGTCTATCAGTTTTGCAATCTTTTCCATCTTTGCCATAAAGTACTGATGGAAACGTCCCTTAGCTTCCAAGTAAGCCATGTGGAATTTTTCATCATCCTTGATACTGTCTGCATATTTTCTTAAAAGTGGGTGAATGTCATACAATCTCTCCTTGGCTTCTTCATTAACCACAGAAATGATTGAACTAGTTACCAGCCCCTCCAGCCGAGCTAGAGCCTCTGCCTGATTTTCTGGGCTGATGCCGAGGATCTCAGCAGCTGTGGAAACAGAGAAAGGGCCACAGAACAATGAAATTGATACAGCAGACACTTTTAAGCTATCAGTGGGAAGTAAATTGAACATTTCTCTTATTGTTGAGAACTGGACCTCATCAAGTCCTTCTTCTTCAAAATTAAATGGCTTTTCTTTAGCGTCTTCTTCCAATTTTGATTCCCGAACTTTAGCAATAAGATCGTCCGGAGATTTTCGTTCTTGTCGCAAAATGGCAGCTAAGCCTTTCAAAAGAAGTGGTTTTCCATCGGAGATGCCAATTAGCTCATCCATCTGTTGGGTGTTTACATTAACCATTCCTTTGGAAACCAGGATTTCCTCTGAAGAGGAACTTTCAAGAGACTTCACCTCAAAATTGTCCACGCTCTTGGCATCTTCCAATGGATTCCTGGATGTCAGGAGCACTTTTAACGATGTTTCTTTCTCTTTCCCGTCATATCCTGAAAGACGTCCTAAAAATTGCAAAAAAGCTCTTTTCAAGTTCTTGCCTTCCTTCCCTTGTCCAGCAGTAAACTGATCAACATTATCGAGTAAGAAGAGAATTGGCTGATTTAACACTTGAATCTTCTCGTTAATTACTGTAACAACAGAATTCAGGTCAACGTAGCCCATTGCAACAGTAAGTCCAAGGGAACTCAACAAGTTCAGATAAATCGCCCTCATATCTTTAGCCTCTCTTAGATCAAAAACAAAGTTCTTTCCTCGCCATTTAGAACAAACTCTCTTTGCTAGTGTTGTCTTTCCAACTCCAGCCGATCCAAACAAGTTCACAACCAGCGACCGTTCTGTAGTTTCGAGTTTTTCCGTAATTTCCCCGAGCTCCTTTTGTCGCCCTGGCAATTCCTTCTCTGGATCAACGTGTTCCTCCAGAGAGTCCTTAAAGCTTTTGATCATTTGCTTGATCTGTTCTTTCTGTTTCGATTTCGGCGCTACATACTCTTCGATCAGGGTGAGTTTGTTGTCAGACAGAAATCCATGCTTCGATAAAAGTTGCAAACTTGACAACAAGTCTTGATTATCGAGCGAATTAAATTTGCCTCCATAATTCCTTTTCAGTGATTGCACAACATCTTCTGATTCTGTTGGGTTAAACTTGAAAGATATGTTTGTAAAGAGTTCTTGATACCCTGGTGGGCTTCCGCTGACTGCCGCCATCTTTAATTGTACTGCTGACCGAAATACCTGAGCCGTCGTCACAGTGATATGTGTATCCCCGTGATATGTGTATCCCCGTGATATGTGTATCCCCGCACACATATCACTAGTGATATGTGTATCCCCCGTGGGGATACGAAAACACTGATACGCGCCTGGGCATTCAACCAGGGGCACCCAACGACCGTTTTCTCTCTAATGCTGTTAGATGCTGTTTTAGGCTATCTGGAGTACTTTTAAAGCTCTGTAGGTTAATTTTAGGTTGCACTAAAAAAATTTTATCTGTTCGGATATTCTAGGGGAACTTGAGTATTCTCGAATTTATTAGGGCTTTTTTGTCCATTTCCCGAAAACCTTAGGTCTTATCGCCTTTCCGCAAATGATAGCTGACCTTTTGTCGCCACTCAAAACGACATTTTCAACAGTCCGAAAACAACAGACATTAAATTTCTCATATCACGAAAGTTCGAGGTGCCAATTCTCTCAAGAAAATCAGAGGGGATTAAAGGCCTTCCGAACAGATAATTTACCGAAACGATCCGTTGGGTGCTCCTGATTCAACGAACAAAATGGCCACTCGGTTGCGAGGTTCCAACGAGCGCTGTAAAGAGTAAGAGAAACCAGAAATGAATTCGCGCCCAACGGAGCATATTAGGATTTCTTGAGTTTGGTTGAGTTCCAACCGACTCGATTGTATATCTGACTAAAACTTCGAACAGCGGATACGCATATCACTAATTATTTCATGGCGCAGTGATCTCAGTGTGTATCTCCTAAACACAGCCGTTAGATTGGCTATCTACCTGATCGACGAAAATGGCCAATTATTGCCGAAACGTGCTGGCTGCTTACTTGCTACGACGTTTATACCCAGGTTGAGGTTTGCGGAGTTTGCAACTCGAATGTCTAAATATCTAAACTGAAATCGCGTGCAGGGGATACACATATCACTAATTATTTCATGGCGCAGTGATATGTGTATCCCCATAAACACAACTGTTATAATATAGCGCATCAACCTTGTCAAAACTGCAGGCAATATTAGCACCCGACGTTTTTACACGGCTTGGGTTTACTCGATAATTCCACTAAAAACGCGTGCACGGGATAATAAGGGATACACATGTCACTGATTATTTCATGAACTAGTGATATGTGTATCCCCATGGACACAGCTGTTATATTGGCTTTCTACCCAAGAAGAAAAATACCCATTACTTTTGCATTGTCAAAACTGGCTTGCTAGAAATATTCACACCCGACATTTATTCATAGCTTGGGATTTCTGGAGTTTCACTGGCCTCGGTTGTACACGACCGCATGCAGGGGATACACATATCACTAATTATTACATGGCGCAGTGATATGTGTATCCCCTGAAGACGGCCGTTATCTAGGCTAACTGCCGAAGAATAAACGTCGAATATTATGAAACGTGCTAGCAATATTCGCAGTATAGCAATGTATACAGCTTGAGACTTAACATATCTTACAAAAAGTCGAACTGAAAAGCGGGTTCAGGGGATACACGAGTGCCACTAATCATTTTATGGCGAGCGGGTCGAAGCAGTGATATGTGTTTCACTCCACGAATAATTCAGATGCAAACAAGGCGATAAACAGTGGAGAATATGCGTTACTCGAGGGGTGAGAATGCACCGCGCAATTAATATCGTCCTAGAAATCCCGTGCCGTGAAACTCAAATTGAAATATATCTAGATCCATTTGGTGTTCAACTTTAAATTCATTATATCCTGCTCGCAGAAAACCAGTTAGGATCAAGAACACAATTCCAGCAGTAGATACGTAAGCTTTTTCAACTACAAAAATTGAGATTTGTGTTTTAAGTCTGTTTGGGTTAGTCGTTCGTCCAGTAAGCGACCGGACGACGAGAGCGCTTTCAAGGAGGATATTGCTATTTAAAGTAGAGGGGAGGGGGGTGGGGGATACACATATCACTGGTCGCCATTTTGGAGGGGATACACATATCACTAGTGATATGTGTGCGGGGATACACATATCACGGGGATACACATATCACTGTGACACCGCAATCGGGAAAAATAAACGTCACGCAAACGGGAACTTGAGAGAAAGAGTCACGCAACCTCTGCACGCGAACCATTAGACGAGTCCGATCAGCTGCTTTTCAAGTCTTCCCAAGTGAATTATTTTTCGAAAGGATCGATAAACATTCGTTTCCCATAGAGGCAAAAATATACTATGCTGGAAAAGAAAAAAAAAAAAGAAAAAGAAAAATCTATATGGTCTGACAGACTGTAAACAAGATAGGTATTTCAACGGTCCAAAACGGATCAGCAAACCGTTTCACACTGTCACACATGTAAGAAAGTTTTCGGCCCGTATTCTGACCAAAACCAGATTTAACGGTGTGTCAAACCGTACGGAGAACGAGGCTGTTTGTACCAGACCTTAATTATCATTTTGCGAATATTCTACATGAGCTCTTACTTCCAATTAAAAATGAGTAATGAAATCTTTAATGGATAGTCTATGCAACTAAACTAGAGAATAGGCGAGCGCTCTCTGAAGTCATTCAGCTTCACTAACGCCATTCGCTACATCTGGTGTTACGTACTTCAATAATTTCCAGCAATGTATCTTTACAAAATTATAATAGTAAGATGGTCGATAGAGATACCAAACCTATGTTCTGTTGTATCGGCACCTATTGACAACCATTGTAGTTCCCGACATCTTAACAGAATTACTTTAAAGGGCGATTGATTGCCTAGGTAACAAAACAGGGATTAATTTTTAAACGGCCTTTAACTCTATTTAGACCGTGTTTTGTTTGATATTTTTCTCATAAAACATCAAGTTCCAATGATATGACATATATGATATGAAAAAAAGTTATAAACGGTTAAAGTAAGCTTGTGTTAAAGCACTCCCCGAAATTAAAAATTGGCATGACTGTCGCTCTCTACGATTTCTTCTTTCGGAAAGGGCGGCTCTGGCATAGGCAATAAAGGTATGGTTGAAGAAGAGCCGCTTCGTTTAAGACGTTTTGATTTAACTGAGGATGGAATAGTAAAAGATGACAACGATGATTAACCCTCGGACGTACAAGCTCACTCATAACCCCACTATGGTACAAGGGGGGAGGGGGGGTGGATGGAAACCCCCCTCTTGGTTTTCGTTCTGTTAAGGCAGAGCGAAATAAATTTACATTGATTAGACAACCTTAAGCTTGGTCTACAAGATGATACCATTTTTGTTGGTAATGACGTCATACGACGTCAAATGACGTCATTTAACAGGCCATCTTAGATCGACCATCTTGGATCCGCCATCTTGGATTTTACTATTTCTTTAAAAAAATGTCAACAAATAAAGGAAATTAACACAAAATAAAGCATTTTTAAGAATACTTATGAAATGTGCAAATTCATGAATTTCTGTTATTTGATGAAGAAAACTGGAAAAACCTAAAGAATTATCTCAAAGGAGCTGATTTTTAGTGAGCCCTACATGGAATTTGATGGTTGCCATGGCAACGTCAAAAAATGAGGGACACCCAATTGACATAACAAAATTTCCACAGAGAATGACGGAACAGCTACTGAAAGTTTCAGCCCCTTCGAGTAAATCGTCTTTTCAAAACTTTGGAAAACCTTATAAAGGTAGGGATGGCATCCACCCCCACCCCCACCCCCTCCCCTGAGGGTCAACTTAATCGATCTGTCGCAATGCTAAGTAGTTTTCGCTTCATTGGCCCTTTCTTTGTTTTCAGATCGATTTCTCGGAATCCGTAAACAGCTTCTCGGAAACCATAAAAGAGAGATCTTGATTTCGGGATAGGCCAAGTTTGTTTTGACAACCAAAAAACACCGTCAGATTCCTGTCATCAGTTGACCGCATCAAGTGCGACCTACTTGTCCTTGCGCGGACAAAAACTTGTCCACAGTGACAATACTGACAAGGACTGATAAGGGTTGTTTGATGTCAAAGACAATTTTGTCATCAAGTGCGACCAGAAAATACAACGTTTTAATTGTCTCGGACAACTTCTGAGATAAACATTGCAGGAAACATCTTGCAACACCTCAGAAATGTGTCTTGAGTGCGACCCGGGCCTTTGCATCATTTTCCGTTATTCAAACTAGAATATTTATGAGTAAATGGTAACGGGACATTGTGAAATCCTGTTCCGTCCAAAATGATTATTGTGCAAAGTGTTGGTGAAGACAAACTTAAACAATATTTAATTAGCCGCTTTATCAAAATATGGCAGATTGTTACAAGGGTCTTGGAGAAGACAACAATTACTCTTTTTGTTTTAATTGTTTATATACTTTTCTAAACAACAATGTCACATCGTTCAGCAAAATGCTCCAGACATTACTGATCACTTTTACTCCAGTACAAAACGACAGCAGTCTTAGCGAATGCTTGCATTTATTTTGTGAACAATATCTTGCCTCCTCGCTTACAATTAAACAAATGCGTAGGAGTCTCGCTTACTACTCGAGAACTAGTCAGCCATTACGTAACTTAAATACATCCTGCGCTCTGGCAAATGATAACAAGCGTGAAAAGTTATTTTCAGGGCAACATTGTTCATAAGCAGACGTGTCGTTTTTCACGTTAGAGTGGTTCATGTTCTCACTTGTCGGTTGATACACTAGGTCGGTGGATCAAAATATTTCTAAACCTAATATACTTTGTGCTGATGCGCCAGTGAAAGTCATTGTTTATGTCGTCGTACAAAGTTCCACGATGAATGCAGAATCTAAATAGATCTTGTCTACTCCAACATCTTCCACTTCGTTTCCGATCCACCAGTCGTTTCCTTTATTATTACGAACAATTTGTGATGAATTCTCCGCCTTCCTGTCAATTTCAACGAAGGGGATACCAACACGCCACTGACGATAATTTGCTCGCGCCAGCCATCTTTTGTCGAGAGAACCGTACACCGACGCAGTAGGTTTGGTAAATTTTAAAGGCTTGAATTCGTAGACCTCGTGACTTTCGTCGAGTTTACCGTCATCTTCAGGACCGTAGGGACGGACCACATCAGTCTGATACCTCGTCAGTACACTCATTAGCTCGCACTTGCACTCCTTATCTACCAAGTAGTCGTGCAATCCTTTATCTTCTCCTTTAAGCAAATGTGGTTGGAGACCCTTTGTGGTGTACTTGTGTTTCAAAAGAAATCCAACCTTAGATGGTGATCTTTTGGCCTTGCTTTGAATCTTTTCAAGCTCAATTTTCACATTTGCAAGGGCTTTTGTTGTTAAGGAGGGACTTTCCGCGCTGCATTCAAAATGCTCCTGGAGAGAAACAGCATCTTCAGGCTCAGTATAACGACTCGTATACTGATGATAGCTTGGTGGCCATTCTGAAGCGATGATGTTGTAGGTGATTGTAACTCTGTGGCCCTCGAGAATAGGTTTAACTTCATGAATGCAGTCGCTGTAAAATGCAGCCCACTGAATTCTGCTTGTATCTCCAGAGTGTTTCGAAAAGTCGAAGACATGTTGCAAACCATCATGGTTAACGAGCAATTCACCGCCTTTGTGTGGAGAAGGAAGACAAATGACCAGAGTTCCTATCATTTTGAGATCAGATGGATTATCTACGTGCGGCTTGAAAAATCCTCTTTCACCGTAAACATTGACCTTGTAAGGATCCAGATTTACACATCTGCCGGGTGTGAGTTTATCCTGGATGTGTGCTCTGATGTGCATCATTCCAGGAGATCCATGTACTTTGAACCTTGCTGATTCGATTTCATAGGCCAGACGAACTTCGGGATCAAGCACTGTTTTCATTCCTTTTATGTCTCCAAACGGTGCGGGATTGCAGTATTCCAGGAGCTCGTCCAAGGGAAGATCAGACAATGCAAATTCTCTCCAATTATCCTGACCTGCTTCGGAACTTGTTGGCTTTACTTTTACAACGCAGCTGTCCATGTCTGATGGCCGTAAACTTCCGCCACAACAGAACATGGGTTTGGATAAAGCGCGCTCCAGGCTGTCGATAAGTGGATCATAAATTTTGATCTCTTCTCTGAAACGATAATCATATTTGATGTGATGACTGTTGACCACATACCCCAGCGGAGGACTGCGTATCGAGTTTTCAACGGCTTGGTTGTAGTCAGGGGCTCTCTGGTCGGTTTCCTTCGACTGCTTTTTGGCAAAAGCTTCAGCCATTTTAGAATGTGGGACGCAGTAATTTCTCTGATGTTGTTTCCTATGTAGTTGTTTCGAAACGAGCCAAATCTGATCGGCAGGTAGAATCGCGTGATTGGTCATCTTTTATACATAGCGACGTCACGCCAAGCTACCAGCCAATCAGATGAAGCTTCAAATTCAAAGAAAAGAGGTAGACAGTATACACCGGATGTAGCTAGGAATTCCAAGAAAGAGATAAGTGGCACTCTAATGATTCCGAGAAACTAGGACCATCAATTTCGAATAACTCGACGAAAAAAATGAAGTGAAAGACAAGAACCATTCACACATTTTCAAGAACGCGAATGGAAACGTTTCTATTTCCTTATGCTCTTTGCAATTGACTATTATTAACTTTGTTCTCTCTATACTCGTATTCAGTGATTTCATAACAGAACGTAAGTTAATGGCATCGTTTTTCATACCAAATAGAGACAAAAATGAATGAATGAATGACTGACTGACTGAATGAATGAATGACTTTATTTAAGTGTCAATAGTATTTAGCTTAAAAAAAAAAAAAGAACTAATCGGGGACACTATTTACATATTAAAATATAACTTAGCTACATAAAGTGAAGATTATTTACAATTTAATTCTAAACAAAGACCCTTAAAAGATATAGACAACCCTTAAAAAATACAGATAAGACAATGCGAAAGGTACCTTGATTCTCATCATATACCTCTATTTATTAATTGTGAAGAAATTCTTCTCCAGTTTCCTATTTATTTTTCAAGACTGAAGCGCCTTTTTGACTACCTTATATAATTTATAATAACTGCAGTTTATCAGCTGCAAAGGTTAAACGTTGAACTTCATGTCAGCTAATTAATTTTTCTTGGACATTACGTGTCCATTACATTTCAAATGACATACTGCGGTTGCCGAGAGCACACCCAACAATAGTACAGTCTTTCAAAACTTCCAAAATGTGGTCTTACACTGTATTACGAAAAATAGTTTCAAAGATGGAAATGTCAAAAGCGACCTTGAATGTATATTAGAAATTTTGCAGCGGTTATCAATCACACCCGACCTTCAGGGCAAAAGTGTCTAGACAAAACCTAAGTTTTTGTGGACGTCAATCATCTTCGCCTCCTTGCCGACTGTATGCAAAATTTACAAAAAAAAGGTCTGAAACCTTGCAGCGGTCCACCCGTAAAAATTATCATTCTGCTTTTAGTAGGCAGGGCTAGCTCACTAAACACATAGCCATTAAATTTTCGTCAAAATTTATTACTGAAGACGTCGGAAGGGTCGGGTTTTCAACGGCCATTTGCATGCGTGAATGACCCCGAGATCAAACAAATGTACACGCGAACAAATTATTTCTGCACGTATTTGCCTTGGGGATACGGGCTGAACACGACTTAAACTGCTTGTAAACCTTATAATTTTGTAAGGTAATAAGTTATAAGTATAGATTTAAGTATTGTTCAGTCCTTAGCCCCAAGAAAAATACGTGCAGAAATAATTTGTTCGCTCGCGTGCAGATTTGCTTGATCTCAGGGTCATTCATGCATGCGAAACCCGACAAACGCCTCTATTTACAGATTTCAAGGAATATGCCAATGTATTTAGTGAGCAAGCCGTGCGTACCGAAAGTAAAATGATAATTTTTACGAGTGGACGGCTGCAAGGTTTTAGATTTTTTTTTTCCTCAGGTACATTTTGCATACGGTCGGCAAAGAGGCGGAGATGATTGACGTCCACCAAAACTTAGGTTTTGTCTGGACGTTTCTGCGCTGTAGATCGCGTGTGATTGATAACCCCTATAAATAGCATTGTGTGCGTGTTTCGTTTAGTATGAACGTCTACGCTTTTGGTAAAAATTGTTTGCGTTAGATGTAAACATCGTTTTCGTTACGTATGAAAAATTCTTTTGTTCGCCTTATGTGTGACTATCGTTTGCGTTCGTATTTGCAAGTGTAAACTATTCATCGCCCACTTATCGCGTGAGTATCGATTGTTTGCGCTGCGTTTGCAAATGTTGTTCTGTTCTGTAACATTTAAAGCGGCTCAAACAATATTAAAACTTTATGGGGGGAGGGGGGGGGGGGGGGAAGGTGTACAAAAGTAACAAAGTTCCCATGTCTTTGTCTCTCGACCCAAACTACACTCGTAGTCGAGAAGAGCTTGGGATACTGAACACAGCTGACATTTCCCATGTCTTTGTCTCTCGACTTAAACTACACTCGTAATTTCAATGAGCTTGGGGTAGTGAACACAGCTGACATTTCACGTCAGGTTTAAACAATTCATCACGTTTTTGTTCACGTCTGCGAGACCTGATTTGTTCAGTGCAAGCATAAGTTCTCTTATCGTTGCTTCTTCTCCATTTTCCTGGCACCATCTTACTAGAGCCTTGTAGTAACGTTCTCTGTCATCTTCCTCTTCCAATGAAATCATTTCAATTTTCCGCCTATTGAGGTTTAGTTCTCTCGCCAGATTTTTCCAACAATGTCCAACCTCTTCCTTCACAATGGAGAGCACGTCGTGATTTGTCATGAGTGGCCTGGTCACTGCACTCCTACCTAAACAGGATTAGAAAAAATATTGTAAAAACTTGAGAAATTCAATCTGATGCTCTCTAAATTCTTCCTCAGTTACGGAAACTACATCTATAATATAAGAAAAATCTAGAGGCCAGATAATCCGTGCGTTGTTGCCACAAATCCCATTACAGCCTGAGCCTTTTTTTTTCTTTCTTTGCAATCATGGGAAAAGGTAAACAATTATTCTCACATTACATCAATTGTTTCCACATTGGTGTATGACGGGCACCAATTGCATGCAGGAAGAACTAGACAAAAAAAACAGGAGTGTAACCCGCGATGGATGTGGAGTAGTATTAAGGTCGACACGCACGAGGGGACTAGTCTCTGCGACAAGTCCCTACAACTAGTCCCCTGAAGAGTTTACACCAAGGGACTGGTCGCAGGGACTTGTCCCACGAACAGTTTACACGAAGCGTTTGGAGGAACAAAGAAGCGTTCACAAGGCGTCATGTTTCCATGGCAAACTTATTTTAACAAGCAGGCTGTTCCTAATGTACGTATAAGGCTGCAATTGTCCGTTACGAATTCGAATCGGTTCGGGCATAGCTTGCCTTAAACGTCTTAAACATCAAAATTTTGTATTGTTTAGTTAAGTTTAGGTTTGCGCGCACCCCTTCCTAGGGAGCTGAAATCACAGCCGCAGCTGATTCCGGCTTGTTGGAGAATACTTTCCCCTTTTCCACAAACTACTTTTGGATTTTTAAATCTTACTGTTTTTTTCTTTTTTTCCTAATTAGCTGCTGTTATGAAGATCGACTCCTTGAGATGACAAGCATGAAACCTAAGAAAATACGTCAACAAGCTGATAGCAGTTTTGAGACAAACTTACTACGAAAAAAAACAAACAAAAAAAAAACAAAAAAAAACACGTGACGGGATAATGGCGGACGGTCACGTTTGTAAGAGCTCCTAGAATATAGCCGGATTATTCGGCTCTCAAACAATCATGTCGTTCACAACAAACTAAACCTTCAAAAATCAGTCAATGCGTTTCCTTTTATGAAAAAAAAAAGCAAGAAAAGAGCAGAAAGGTCCTTCTCTTATAGCCCACCGTCGAGCGACCAGAAGAAACCCAAGATGGCGGCAATGCCAACATGCAAAGAACACGAGATCGGAAAAGAACATAGCGTTCCCCTTGATGATGTCCTGAAACAAATCTTCGATCCAACTCAACCTTTGGGTGACAGATTGGGAAACAAAATAGCGCAACTCCAGACAGACATGGACTGCTTTCGCCACGAAATAAAAGAGAACTTGGATGGTCTGAAAGCAACCATCAGCGACATTGAAAAGTCTCTGGAGTAAGCTTGGGGGCGTATCGACGATCATACCGCCGAGCTGAAAGCCCACAAAGACGTCAAAGACTCTCAACAAAGGGAAATTGACGAGCTGAAGTCTGAATTGGAGAAAACAACGCTGGTTCTTAAAGTGGAAAAAGAAAACAACATTGCCTTAGAGAACTACACGCGTCGCGAAAACTTGAAATTCATGAATCTACCAGAAGATCGTGCAGAAGATTGCAAAGGAATGATTATTAACCCAATACAGAACGATCTGAAAAAAAGATGTCACTAATGTCAGATTCCATGCCGTTCACAGAGTGGGAAAGCCTGCAGTTGGAAAAACGAGGCCAATTATTGCGAGATTTGTGTGTCGCGAAGACAGAGACTTGGTATGGTCAAGGAAAAAAGATCTGAAAAATTCCACAACCTATCATGATGCTTACATCACGCAGGACTATGCTAAAGCCATTCAGCAGGGACGTCGCACTTTGATCAAAGCAATGAAAAAAGCCAGAACACTCGGATTTGGTTCCAAAGTTAGTGATCGACATCTTGTTGTAGGTGGAGAAAGATATACCTGTGGAACCATTCCGGAGCACTTAAAAGAGAGCCCCATGAAGACCGAAATTACAACGTAAGTCAATTTCTGCCTCTTGGAACTATGCTTTAACCCTAAAGCTCTATTCCTCGTTTTTCTCCTAAAATTTTCAATCTTCAGTTCCCTTTATCAACAGAAAGAGCATTGTACAGTTTTATATACATGTATAACTCTAAACAGCCTAAGCAGAGCCGAATTTGCATGCACCGGCTAATCATAACACTCCCTTAGGAGCGTTTTTACGCAATTGGTGTCATCTCGTTGTTATTGTTTTGTATGTGCTTTCCTTTTATGTATAGAAGCGACAGAAACACTTTGTTTGCCACTTGCATATATTTTGTGTTTACATCCTGCTTTTTTAGATACAGGTCTGCTTTACAGCAAGCGAGTCAAATACGACAGGCTAGGTTTAAGATAAGTCCAAACAAATTTAGGTCAATTAGTAACTGCTTTAATACATTAATGCATGATGGATAACGGAATTTCATCAATTAACTTTAAAATTATTTCCCTAAACGTAAGAGGTTTAAATAATCCTATCAAACGTAGGAAAATCTTTAAGTGGCCACGCACTGCTATTTTCTCCAAGAAACCTTCAGTACCGAGCAATCTATAAACATTTGGCGATCGGAATGGGGTGGAAATATCTTCTACAGCCATGGATCCAACCATAGCAAAGGTGTGAGGATTCTTGTTAACCCCAGATATCAATTAGAGGTTATAAGAAGTACCAAAGGCAAAAATGGAAGATCAATAATGTTGGAAATCAAGCTAGATAATCAAAACCTTGTCCTTGCCAATGCATACGCTCCGAATGACATTCCACAACAAATCAAATTTTATCAAGATTTAAACCAAACTCTAAGTGGATTTTCAGATAGCAACTTGATAATTGGAGGGGATTTCAATTGCGCGCTAACCACCAAAGACAGAAAAAGTGTGAAACAAAGTTCGAACAAACATGCTGTCATAAACGAAATTGGAAATCTATGCTCAAACTTCGCTCTCGCGGATATTTGGCGCGAATTAAATCCCCAAGCTCTGTCGTTTACGTGGCGTGACCAAGCATTCAAGTCTCAGAGCCGACTAGATTTTTTCTAATCACAGCTGATTAAGTTTATCTAACAAAAGAGTGTAATATTATGCGCATCCTTTCTCAGATCACTCTGCTACAGTCGCTCGACCAACGCAAAAAAATCAGGCCCTGGTTTCTGGAAATTTAACGCAAGTTTGTTAGAAGATAAAGAATATGTCGAAAAAATGTGTGAAAGCATTCCGGCTTTCATAGAAAGGTACAAGGATGTCACAGATCTTGGCCTGAAATGGGATGTCATCAAGATGGAAATTAGAAGCTTCACGGTGCAGTACTCCAAGAGAAGAGCTAGATCAGAAAAAGACAAAGAAAATCAGCTACTAATAAAACTAAATGATCTGCAAGAAAAACTATGTTCCTCGAGAAATGACCTTAATCTGCTGAACGACTATTATACACTAACAGCAAAATTAGAAAAACTACTAAACAGAAAAATTAAAGGTATGATTCTGCGTAGTAAGGCGCGATGGTATGAGAACGGAGAAAAAAATTCTAAGTACTTTCTCAATCTAGAAAAGAGAAATTTCTTAAGGAAAAAGATATCAAAGCTAAAATTATCTAACGGTGAAGAAACTGATGACGCTAAGACAATACTTGAAGAAGAGAAAACATTTTATAAAAGTCTATATTCTACTAGAAATGTTAATCCCAATAATTCCGAGTTTGATGCATTCTTTAACAACAACCTGTTAATACCCCTTAATGAGGAGCAATCTAAGAAATGTGAAGGCGTGCTAACCGAACAGGAATGCTACCAAGCTTTAAAAGACATGGACAATGGTAAAACCCCGGGCTCTGATGGCTTCACATGCGAATTTTACAAATTCTTCTGGGATTACGTTAAACAAAACGTTATTGCAAGCACAAATTATGGCTTTGAAAAACGCCAATTATCAATATGTTAAAGAAGAGGTATCATAACACTAGTACCGAAAAAAGATAAACCGACCAATCTCCTCGGCAACCTAAGGCCTATCTCACTTTTAAACACAGACTACAAAATTGCCACGAAAGCAATTGCAAAAAGACTGGAAGCCGTTCTGACGCTTGTGATAAACGCTGATCAAACTGGCTATATCAAAGGACGGTATATTGGTGAAAACGTAAGACTCATTAGTGATATTATTAGCTACACCGCAGCAAAAAACCTCCCCGGTCTTGCTGTCTTCCTCGACTTTGAAAAGGCATTTGATTCTATAGAATGGAATTTTCTTTTTAAGGCTCTCGACAAACTTGATTTTGGTCCTGACTTCAAAAATTGGATACAAACTTTCTATCGCAACATAACTAGCTGTGTCACGAACAATGGTTATGCCTCTGATTTTTCAATCTGGAACGAGGTGTCAGACAGGGTTGTCCAATATCAGGCATACTCTTCGTCCTTGGTATTGAAATTCTTGCACTTCCATTAAAAAAAATCCGAAAATTGAAGGCCTCAGAGTAGGAATACGCGAAATAAAAATCACACAGTATCCGGATGATACAACAGTTTTTGTAAAAAACTCGAATCAATGAGTCTTTTGCTTGACCTCCTGGAAAAGTTTGAAAGATGCTCAGGATTAAAAATTAACCATATGAAGTCAGAGGCAATGTGGCTGGGAAAATGGAAAAACAAAGAAGATACCCCGTTCAACGTTAAGTGGCCGAAAGACTCTGTTTATGCTTTAGGAATACACTTCTCGAACTCGAACAAGGTTAGCGATAAACTTAACTTCTACGAAAAATTGAATGTTTTGGAAAAGACCTTAAACAATTGGAAGAGACGGAAACTAACTCTATTAGGCAAGGTCAACATTGTTAAATCTGTGGGCCTTTCAAAGCTTATTTACAATGCATCCGTACTGCCAATCCCTGAAAAATTCTGTGATCAGGTAAACAAAATCACCTTTAATTTTATCTGGGACAACAAAATTGCCAAAATTAAAAAAAAAAAAAAACAAAAACAATTATAGGGGAACGCAAAAACGGGGGTCTGAATATGATTGATTTTACTTTAATGAACAAAGCCCTAAAGTCTATTTGGATAAAGCGATTTCACCTGAGCGGGAATTCGGCATGGACGGTTATTCCCAATGAAGTCACAATACACTTGGGAGGCTTAACCTTACTCTCAACCTGTAACTGTAACAGTAACGATCTTAACATCAAAGAGCTACCACTCTTTTATAAGAGAATGTTACAATACTGGTTTGAGTTTAAGGATGTGCAGAATAATAAAATGCCATGCACAAAGAAAACGGTTATATGGAATAACAAAGATATCAAAATTGATAACAAGACGATTCTTTTCCGTACTTGGTTTGACAAAGGAGTTTACACCTTAAAAGACCTTCTCGACCCGAATCTAGATTTCCTCGCCTATGAAGAATTTAAACTCCGGTATCAGCTACAAACAAATTTCTTGACCCATTATGGAGTAATAAACGCCATTCCACAAGAATATAAAAAGGCAATAAAGCGAAAAGGTGCACAACAAGAGCATCTTACAAAACCATGGGAGAACGTGAAAGTGCTAACAACCAAAGCCATGAATAAAAGTTTCGTGAAGCACATATTTGAAGAACCCACCACAAAGCAACACCTTATTGCCAATGGGTTAACACCCGAACAAATAAGCAAATACTTCCACTTAGCCTTCTCTATCACTATAGAAACGAAGTTAATATGTTCCAGTACAAAACTTTACATGATATAGTTTTAACAAAAAGCAAACTATTTAAAGCTAAACTTACGAGCAGTGATATTTGCTATTTATGCTCAAAAACAAAACAAGATCTAAAGCATATGCTAGTTTCATGTCCGGTGGTATCAGAGTTCTGGAAAATCTTTCTGGAATAGTATGAGACTCTTACAGCAACAAAACTAGAAGTATCAACCGTGAAAATCTTATATGGTATCATAGATAACGACCGCCTTTGTAAGTTAACTAATCACCTCTTACTAATTGCGAAATACTATATATACTGTTGTAGCATTAATGAAGAACCTTTGTATTTTAGTACTTATCTAACAATAGTGAAAAACAAGGCCGAAGTCGAAAAGCAAATATGAACAAGGACTAATTCACCTGAACGTTACTTGAATAAATGGAAACCTTTAATTGATAAGAAGTTTGTAACTTAGAGCTGTATATTACTTCTCTTTGTACTTTGTAGGATATAACGCAACTTTTTGCAAGTTATAGTAGTGAATGTAACTGTATTTTTCTTTTCTTTTGTTATATTTTAGTGTATTGTAAGTATTATTTGTACGTATTGTAAAGGTAATGTAGATATTGTTAAAAATTATTTTAAAAAATAATAAAATAAAAATAAATAAATAAATAAACTTACTATGAGGTCTTTTTTGGCCTACAGACCCCTGCAAATGCGATCATCTTTCATAGTATATTGGCAAAATGCATACTTTACCTCCATGAAGGCGATCAACCACACGTTCATATTTCAGCTCAGTAACGAGAGCTTGAAAACACTCATCTTGGCGCTCACTTATCAACCCAGCCAGAGCCTCAAATAAACTCTGCATTACTTCCTCGTCACTTTCATTTGACAAGCGGCGAAGGTGACTATTATAAGTTGCGATATCTACGAATCGTTTACCAATGGTCAGCACTTCCTCTGCTCGGGCTTGCAACAGTATTTTGTCGCTGACAGGAACGCCAAAAAAATCCACTGGGGTCGTCTAAAGAGGGAATACGATAGAAGAAAAAAATAGTAATGTGGTTAAAGAACATCTAACGCCTACATTTCCCATCCTACTCTCTTCAGCCACTTCGCTAAGTCTCCTCCGATCTGAGTTCCCCCAGGGTAGGGTAGACTCTTGATCAGACGGTCAGAGAGAGCGTTTCAATCTGAGTCTGAGTGGGTCGGTCTGCCCTTTCAAACACTTTCTCGTCTCTGATGAGCTGACTTCAAGCGAGCCAGGTCTACTTTTAGCTCGGAAGATCGGCCAAAGGTCGATTCTAGTGCATCCTTCGGATTAGCCTTACCTTAAAATCTCTTTTGAGGGTTGCCAATCTAAAGTGTAACTTACAAAGTAAGTTTTCTCCCTCGAGTTCAGGGCTGCTATAAAACGTCACGCCACACATTTCCGTATCATTGATCACACTAACTGCAACTTGACCTTGGATTCTTTTACAAACCTGTTTCAAATATTTAATTTGTATATCAAAATACATTTTTGGCAAATACTCGCAGATAAGAGTAATAAGACTGAGCGGAGTTCAATTCAGTCTATAATCAATCGGGTCAAGAAAAAAGATAACAGTCCCACGGAGTGATTAGCCCTACTAAGTCTGGTCATAGTTAATAGAAGAAATTGTCAAAAAGCCCGGTAAACATCAGAGAAGCAAGGAAATAGGCTAAGATTTATGTCGGAAGGTCGTTAACTCTGCATATCTTTTCCTTTATGTTTATAGACTATGTATGAGTTGCTCATAATCAGCATTCAAGACATAGTCATCACTTTTTTCCATGTGACTTGATGTTTCTATGGAAACCATGTTCTCAAAGGATGTTTTACCGAAATTTGGGTGTTCTATAAGCTTAAATTTCTTTTTTAGAGCGAATTTGGATTTTGTTGGGATTATGTTCCAAGTTCTTGCATGTATTATTCTAATTTCTGTAAAATCAATTTTTGGAGCTGTTCTAAATTTTTTGAAAAATTTGTACTAAAAAAATATTCGAATAACAATCAATTAAAGTTGAAGTTTTTTGGTCAGGAATACAAAGCATGTTTTGAGATGGTGGTTAAAGCACTGCTCAAACGGGAAATGCTAGGCGACCAGACACGATCAAACATTGTTTAGTGACCAAACATGTTGATGTTGACCTGAGTGGTATCAAACATGTTTGAACGAACAAAATGTTTTACAATGTTTGACGTTCAAATTTCATTCATCATCATCATTTTCATCATCATCATCATCATCATCACCATTATTCCTTATAGCCCCCAGTGGGTCATAGGGCCGTTCAAATTAATTTTCATTAAAAATGATCAAACAAGGTGTCCACGCGGAAAAATGAGTGGTCAACATAGCATAATTCATGGTTTTGGATCACCAAACATTTACCGCTTGGACAGGGCTGAACGTAGCCTTCCTTGACATTTTAAATGTGTCACTTAATGATATACATAATACATAGATGTCACCACCTGAGATGGATGTTTTCCATGTCATCTTCGTCAAGTGCCCTGATTCCCCCTGAGAGAGAAACATATGCCTTATCGTGTCCCGGTATCATCTTTTTCTCCGAGTCGGCGTCACTTGGGAAGTTAATGTTCTTCTTTTGTAACTCTTTTGTCACCTGCTCTCTCACATGAGAGGGACAGCAAATGAGGTGCAACGTATCCTGAGAACCAGACCGGTCTCTTGGACGAATGTAAGTGAAGAACACTGCCATCTGTGGAGGGCACCAAATAAGGCTCGACAGATACTCGATGACGCCCGCACTGACACTGAAAGCTGTTGCGCCCCAGTCAAGAAGACACGCGTATCTGGAACTAGTTAAAAAAGAGTGAGATCTTTTAAGATTTGAAAGTAGGCTGAGAGAATGTAGCCACAAGACTTAAGACAGAACATCAAGGTTTACACCTTGACGTAAGCCTTTGACACGATAATGGCACAGTAAAAGGGATATGAATACCAGAAATCTTCCCGTCCCGAATATCAACGTCGCAAAGTCGAATATTTTCTTCTTTAGTACTTATTATCAAGTGTTCGCTAAAAATCGTCAACAGCTGTTAATACTAAAACCAAAGCTTTCCACTACATTAGTGGGAGTCAAAGTGCGCTAAAACAAGCACATAAACTTTCGAGGTCAAGGGTCTATTTTTAAAGACCACTTCGCAGACTGTGATACAAAGTTGAGCTACATTCTTACCCAGAGAAACGCTGGACCTGGAATCTCACTGTCTCACCATCAAATCTAGTCGAGTTCTTCACATTTTCAGTGATTTCAACCCATTCTTTTTGTCCATCCTCGGACCTCAGAAATAGTAATCTAACACGGCACCGTGACACATCGGGAATGTCGAGCTGTTGCTCTCCCAGAGAAACTGGTAACTGGATCGTGACACTCTTTAAGAACTCGACGACTTCACTGCAAGAGATTCGCAAAAGAGGTGCAACCAGGATCTCTCTGCCTGTAAATTCCTCACGAGGAACTTCTTGCACCTTGACCAGTGAGGACACAAACAAAGTAACATGATTTGCAAGACACACCTGGCTGGTTGTTATATTTACGAGGCTGCTAAACAGAAACCTGACTAAGATTTCTTCCGGTCAAAAAGAGCCGATGCGTAATACGAAGGTAGTCACATCGTAGGGATTCCATTGTATAGACACAATAATCACATATGGCTCGAAACTGCTATTTGTTGCGCTATTTCTAGTGTACTGAAAGCAGATTGCGTGGCTACTCCCTCGCACAAGCAAGCCTACCCTTATTTGCAGTGGGATCTTTGCTTTCGATGTAACAGCTTTCTTAGGGATGTTAACACAAAGATTTGGATATTCAGGCAGGTTAAAGGAACCACCGTTAGATGTGATGGTGTAAGGTGGGGACGACTTGAGACGACAGACTACGGTATACGCAGAGCATCCAAATATTTCAGCTTCGGCAAAAGGAAATTGAAAGTCTGGAACATCTTTAGCCGAGGGATATTCGTCTTCAATGTCTGTAATCAAAAAGGAAAATACGAGATATAATCAGGCACCTTCCTCCACGGAGACTGCGGTCCTTTGGGCAGAACCACGAACTACAACCTGAGGTTGCAGCTGGATCCAATTTGAGCGCTTGCGATTGTTAAACGTTGAGCTTAAATGTTCCATTCTGTAATCCAGCTAACTATGTTTTGCAGATCTTTCAGTATATCATGGATAACAATCGCAGAAAGTCGGAGTAAGGTGATATTCTTCGCTAAACATTTGGGGGAGGGGGGGATATTTCTGACTAATGAATTTTTTTTGGACTTTGCGAGACCAATTACTACGATTGGCCTGTAGATACCAATTTTAACTAAACTGGATATAAGTAGTATTACAGTGTAAAAGACTATCACAAAAATTATTTTCTGTGGAAATGAACTGCCGCACTTTCGAAAAACGACTCTCTGAAAATGGCTAAAATTTGGGTCACGCTCGATAACGATTCGGCGGCGATATCTAAACCTCGTGCTAACCATAGAATTAAAGCGAAAGACCTCAAATATATCTCAGTCAACAATGAAGGCTGGTTTTCACTAGCAACGGAGTCGCAGTCGGAGTTGTAATCACAAGCGTGGAGTGATACGATCCAGTGAAAATGAAACTGACGGAGTCAGAAGCAGAAGACCGCATCCGCCTACGACTCCGTCGCTTACGATCCAGTGAAACTAGCTTGTCGGAGTCGGAAGCAGAAGCAGAAGAACAAACCAATCACAATGGTTGTTTCCGGGCCTTGTGATTGGTTAGTTCTTCCGTTTCTGCGTCCGACTCCGACAATGTAGTTTTCTCTGGATCATAAACGACGGAGCCGTAAACGGAATCAGAAGAAATGGACACGTTCCGATTATTCTGACTGCGATTCCGTCGAGCTTATTACTCCGCTTACGACTCTGATTTTCGATTTCACTAGGTCATAAGCGGTCTTATGATTCCGACTACGACCCCGACTCCGACTCTGTCGCTAGTAAAAACCAGCCTTAAGAGGACAAATATTATCACACGAAACAAGGGTTTCTGGAATTTGTACGGAGTATCTTTCAGGTTCACCTAAAGTTGCCGGAAATTTCGAAAACCTTTAGACCGCTTGAGAGGCCAAAATCATGATGTAGTGATATCTCGAAGAAACAAAGTGGCTGTGAGCCACTGAACTTGGAAAATATACTGTGAAAGGGTGTTATGAGGCATTGCTCATTAAGAAACTACTTGTGATGTGAGGGCAGTCTAGCTTTGGAACAAGCCTATGAGCCTTTTTCCATTCAGAGGTGTGTTGTAACATTTGCAAAATGAAAAAGTTCAACGTAAGAAACTGTTTGTTACTCAGACCTGCCTACACGTTTTACATTACATGCATCTGTACATGTCTTCCTTGAGCTGTAGTCAAAAACGGCAAGATCACTTTGTTTGGTCAAAAGTGAGGTATAGACTAAGCGAAACAGTTGAGCCTGCGGTACGTAAATAAATAATTAATACTTTAACCTTCGTGTAACTAGTGTTCAAGTAGCGCAATGTGATAAGCGCTGGCTCGCCATGCGAAACATTTGGTGTTCGAATCCTCGTGGTGTCTACTGATTAGGTTTCCTTTCCTTCTTTATTGTTTTTTCTTTTTCTGTCAAGAAACAATTTACCGAAAGGTAGCGCTTGTCTTTGCGTTTCTTGTGTTACAAAAATCGTCTGGAGCCTTTAATCATTCGTTTATATCGATTGCTTTCGAAATCACAATATCACGTACGTTTGTAAAGGAAAAACCTCGAAGACTCTCCCTGAATCGAATCGCTAAGGAAGGACCATAAGTACTTTCCTTAAATTGAAAACATCGTTATACCTGCTATCTCTCGAAAATAACTTACTTGACACACTGCAAGCCAGACTGTAAAACGCCCTTAGACGGCTGATGTTAGGAACCTGGGGGGGACTACTATATGAAAAGGTCGCGGATGCTCGTCGTCTCGGGTACAAATCAAGGATTCTGGTCTCACCTAGCGTGTTGATAACGAAACGTCGCCATTTCTTGCTGTCAAACCATCCTTTATCGTGCACTCGAGCAAATAATAATAAAAAAGCTCTCATTTAATTTTTGTTTTCGGGCTTGATTTCCGTTGATCTTTCGAGTACGCGAGTCGGGTCTACAAGTGCGCGCGGGATCCTTTCTTGAACAGTGGCTAGTGATCGAGCCTATTCCGTTTTAAGTGGTATCTTTTAGGGTTCTAATAAAGCTCAACCAACGTCCACATTAGTCTCCCTTAGGAGTTAAATTCGAATTTTCCGACGAGCATCCCTTGCCTTTCCATATGGGAGTACCCCCCTCCCGGTTCCAAATGTCTAACGGGAAGTTAAGGAGCGAACGAGTGATGGAGTGAAATCGTTCCACCACTACAACTTGGAAAATAAATATTTTCCACGTTAAAACGAACGCCTACTTCAGCAAATGTCATGGTTGTTAATCTTTTCGGATAGCTCTTATACTGTGAAAAGATGAAGGTAAACGGCCGACCTCGAGCATTCGGTACTGCCCAATTTTCTCTGACAGTGACACCAAACCGCTTTTTCCCTGTGTGGGAATCATTGGTTGTCGACACTATCGAAACTGCGTTGCCAGTAGACAGTGCTTTAAGTATACGTATTGTGTTTTGAACATGCATAGTTAACGTTAGTTCCCGAGGTCTCGCTGTGAGGAATGGTCGCATAGGACACAATAAGTCGTCCATAATATTTAGTTGTCGATAGCAAATAGTTGTCGACAACCCTTGAATGTTTATAGTTTGAGGAGCCCTAACATCTAAGATAAAGCCATGAGGGAAAGTGAAAAGACAGCCTGCAAACCTGACAGACTCCAATAGTTTTCAGTTCCTCCTACGTCCTCCCATCCATTTGTCACCTTGTCAGTTAGCTTTAATATCACCAGTTCATAGCCATGTAGGTCAGCTGCACTGTGGGAGAGTGCCAACTGCACCCCAGCTTTGAATTCCAGAGCTTCATCGCTGCTTCTCGAGATTTCAATCACGTTGCTAACAACAGCTTCTTGCTCTTGGAGTTGTGGTAAGCAGGCTGTGGATTTCCATCTGCGGATCTCTATCACGGTGGGCTTAGATACAGCATCACGAGGGAATGTCGTGTACAGCCCATTCTTTCAGTGGGTGCCTTCACTAGTTACGATTCCCCTGAAAGAAAAGACAGGCTTTCAATTTGACTGTAAATTTAATTCTTTGTGAATACACGAAAACACGTACTGATTCAAATACCTGACGAAAAATAAATTAAAAAATAGACGAATTTTAATAACTCTGTTTCAAACACAAAGTGAACTGAAGAGGTATGTTTTGTCAGTTTTTTGTCATTTTTTGTTTCAAAATTTAAAGGGAATCTCGGCTGAGTCGCAAACCTAGCGACGCGTCAAGCTCGTATCCAGGACCATTGTTCCCCTTGTCCAGCGGTCGGGAAACGAGCCAAGGACCCCTGGAAAGTTATCGTTAGAAGTCCGAAAATATCGCACATGGGGTTGAATCGCGCATGTCTACTTGGCAAATACGCGGCTCAAAGGAGCCGCTGGTGTTATACTTCCGCTAACCTTTCAAATTCGAGTCTGAAATTGAATTTACGAGAGTCACTCGCCTCGTCAAGCTTGCACAGTAAGGAGAGAAGTCTCAGGGAACTAGATTGCCGATGCCTGAGAAAAGAGGCAGAAGTAAAACACTAACTATCCAAACCAGATAAAGAATTATCGATTTCAGACTTTAGATCAAAAATATAATCACTTTGCCTTCAGTTCTCCGACTCATACTCACTCGTGTATTTTTATCCTGTCTAGTTCTTTATCATACAGATTATCTGGCTTCTCCATCTCTTGCACATCATTTCCAAGTTGTGACAACTGCTCAGTGAGGTCTTAGCTGCCGTCACTACCATCATCGTCATCATTATCGCTGTCACAGTCGTGGTCATCGACGTCTCTATCAGAATCGCTATCCTCGTCGCTAGACACCTGTTCATCTAATTTAACCAAAGAAACTGAAATTCAGCAACTTAGGACCTTAAAGGAGCTCAGCGACGGTTTGCGCAGATTGAAAAGTATAGCCTCAATTTTTCAAATTCGTCGTTTGTAATCCGTGTTAATCTTTTCCATCCTAAGCCATCCTTGTTCCTTTATGGTCTATCATTATCTCTTTGGTGTTTTTCTATCTTATTAAACTGTTATTTTCAGGTTTCCTACCATTTAAAGGTCATTTTGTATGTGGCCAAAATAGCTCAAAATACTGTGACTGAGCTCCTTTAAGAATCACAGTGTATGGCGCCTATATTACCACTACCTATTGGGAGTGATTCCGCCTCGCTAGAACTTAACGTGAACATGAGTGGATCATTTCAGAAGAAAGATTGCTGTAACTCTGCGTAAGTCCATAAAGATCTCAAGTTCCTTGTTCCTTGCGTGACGAAAAAATGAAAACAAAAAGAGGAACTTCTATCTAAATCTATTTATCTATCTGTCTAAGCATCTTCCTATCTCTGTCTCTCTGTCTAGATCTGTCTCAGTGTCTGTCTGTTTGTCTGTTTGTCTGTCTGTCTGTCTGTCTGTCTATCTATCTATCTACCTATCTTTCAATCTATACCGCTACAAACACATAGTTTTCACAATTGTTGCTATAAAATACCTGCTGATCCAGTTGAGAGATAAGTTTGTAAGAATCCCACGAGGAAAGAACTCCCTCTGGTTTCCTGCTGGTAAATGGCAGAGACAAAGACGCAGTGGAAAAATAAATATCTCAAATATGACGTGTGTCTGTTTGAGCCTTGTGATGTCCCAAAGATCAAAATTGATTATGGGTAGAAACATCTTTCTAGCGTACGTAAGACAAAAGAAATCGCGCGTTAGCATCTTTATATTGATTTCGAATAGACTTAAAGAGAAATCCAAACATCCCAAACAGCTCAAGCTAGCTGTTAGCACAGATTGGAAGATGGGACGACCGGATCTTGTGTGAAGTCCACCGCCCTAATCATCGGGCCACACTTCGTTCTTAATCATACAGTTTGACATTTATTTTCATCGTCTTATTGACAGATCTAAAAAAAAATTGAACGGTTCATTCCAATTCAATGTGTTCTACAGAACGAGTAAGACGCATCCACGGATTAATTATTCTCCGCTAACTACATGATATTTTATTGAGGAGGAAAATGATCGCTTGATACTGATCTCGTGCTAATGAACATGATTGCGCGTAAAAAATAACAATAATTCTTTTCCTAAGCGACGAAAAGATTACCTTCCTCAGGTCCGGAGGGGGCATCATTACACTATCTTACATGCTCATTTATACTGGATTTAATAGCACGCCTTTAATGCAGTACATCATTTGTTTCGTACCTTTAACAAAATCCTGTACTTCTTCGTCTTCTTCTCGTCCTTAAGTGATGACGCGAAGTTTTGAAGTTTTACGAGAATTTCTATTCTGTCTTGCTTTTCTATCTTGGCCTTGTTCTTTTTCCACAGCATTTCGTAAAATCTTAATGCATCGGCTTCGTACTTTATGAGCAAATCCTTCTCAAAAAGTATTTTACAAAATAGCAAAAGGTTTTGCAAAATATCATCTCTGTGACGATCCGGTAGCTTTTTGGTGTCTGGAGAATTCCATGCCCCCTCGTAGAACCAAAGAGCTTCTCGTTGGTATTTTTTCTGCGTCTGCCTATCAGCCAAGTCACCAAGCCGTTCGTTAATTGAATCAATGACTGTCCTGTTGGCCAAAGAAAATTCAAATCCTTCGAATTCTCTTTCTTCGTTCCAGTAACGTTGATAAAACTCAAACGTTTCCTTTTGAAATTCTTCCTTCCTCGAGCCTGTAAGCAACGTTTCGTAACCTTCGATGATTTTGACCATCACTTCACTGTGGTTTCCTTGTCCCAGAGATTTTTCAATTTCCCAGGCTTCTTCGTAGAACTCTTTCGCTTCATCACAGTACTCTAAACTTCGACAGATGTCCGCCATTTGGAAAGCACTTCGAACAGTGTAAGGATGATTTCCAAGAATGCCTTTCCTAATCTCGTACGCGTTCTTTGAAGGTTGGTAGGCTTCCTCGAACTCTCTTAGCCACGCGTACGTGTTGGCAATGTTTCTGTTAAATAATGCTGTGTTTAACATTCCTGGGATTTTAAGTTCCTTAGCGAGCTCTAAGGCCTCTTGATAGCATTCGATGGCCTTGTGAAATTGCTTGCTTGCTTCGTCGTACTGTCGCTCTTTTCGATAGATTCGACCTTTTCCTTCATAGACTGTACCGATTTGACCTTTGAAAACTGGCACGTCAAAGTGATTCATTGAACCAGAGAGCGCCTTCCTCATTTCATAAGCACTGGTATAGTACTTTATCGCCTCATCTAGTTGGTCCAACTTGTTGTGGCAATTGCCGATGGCGTTTAGGCATCTGGTGGTGCTGGTGTGACTGTGTAGGATATCCTTCATTATCTTCAGAGATCGATGCAACATCCTTAGTGCCTTTGCCATATTCCCTGCTCTGTAATATACTTCACCCTTGACAAAGAGGTAAGAGCTCCGCGTAAGCTTGAAGAATTCACTGCGTTCGTTTTCTTTCCGAACTATTTTCAGCGACTCATTTGCAATCTTAAGGACTTCCAAAGCTCTTTGCCATCCTTCCAGCTCTAGGACCTGCAAAGCTTCTCGGCATTTTAATTCTGCTCGAAGTAAAGAGCCTAGAGTAAAGAACATCAGCAGCAACTGATTAGCTACATTTTCATAGAAAAAAAAAAATTGTCACAGTCAGTTGCTTACCCATATGTAACAGACCAGGGTTGGTGTACATTTAAACTTTGGAAGAACTCTCGCATTTAGGGATAACCAATATAAATATCAAGGTACATACTCAAAAGTGCATATTCTTAACAATAAAATAAATGTAGGTGTAGACCGCTGCTGAAAAAACAAACGCTAATATCAATTGACCAACTTTAATCAATTGGCCAATCAATCCATAAATGAAAATTTATTAACAGTAAATCAACAACCAAATTAATCTATGAAACAAACAAAGCAACACAAAACAAACAAACGACCAAATGAACGAATACTCTATTGATTCTCGCACCCTTCGACCCAGAACTATTTATTTCTTTCTATGTTTGCTTGTTTGTTTTGTCTGTCAATTCCATAGTCTTCAGTTGATTGCTTCTCACCTTTTGTGTTCCAAGAATTACAAATATATAATTAATAAGCCAGAAAATAAAGACCTTCGATCAGGTAATAAATCGTAGCATTTTGCCGCTCACCCTTCTTTCCGTCATTCTCCGCCTTTTCAGCCCAAGAGTTGAAAATGCTTCTTCTCTGTTTTTCATCAAGCATGGCCTCAAAAAGATAAGAAATCATAACACTTCCATGATGTTCTTCTGGAATGAGGAGGTGGTCTGACTTCAGTGAGATATTCAAGGCAAGCTCAAAGTTAGGTTTGTCAAGGTCAAACCTGTTGAAGGCGTCGATGTAGTTTTCGTCCAAAATAGCTGAGATCTGCTTTATGTGGAACATGAAAAGGTTACAAAACCGGTCCTTTGCTTTCTGGTAAACTTTGATGAAAACGTTGCTGTCACCGATGCTTCGTAAAACTTCTCTCATCAGTGGGTGAATGTCGTAGGAAAGGACCTTCGCCTCTGGATCAACCGATATGATTTTGCTGTTTCGCAAACCCTCCAGCTGTATAACAGCCTCCGAAGAGTCCAACCCGAGAACGGTAGCAGCTGCTTCAACGGAGAAAGAGCGACAGAATAACGACAGAGAAACGGCACTCTCTTGTAGCCTTTCACTCCGCAGGAAGAAAAAGATTGTTTTCAAGAAGTTTTCTTGATCTTTGTCAATCTCTACCTTCTTCTTCTGCGTAACCTGTGAATCCTCTGTAGATGGTAATCCCGTTTCCGAAGGCTCGGTCACTAGGTCTTGGTCTATGGTCTCGAGAAGCGCTTTATCATCAGCGATTTCCTGCCTTAAGATAGCGGCAACTCCGTTCAGGATAAGAGGATTCCCTCGGCACATTTCTACAAGCTTCTCTCTTTGATCTTTTTCGACGCTAAGATTTCCAAGCGTTTGAAGTAGTGAACTTGAGACCGTGTTGTCCAAAGCCTTTACCTCGAAGTTATCGACATCCAGGGTGTCGCCGTGACGAAGTGTTATTCTCGAAGTCAACAAAATCTTCACTTTCGAGTGTTCTCCATCAGCCTTGGAACCAAGAAGACTCCGAAGAAAGGTAACAAATTTGGCGTTCAGGTCCGAGGCAGCCTCTCCATCTTCTCCTGCAAATTGATCAACATTGTCCAGAAGTAACAAGATGTCGCTTTGGCTGTCTCGTTTCAGTTGTTCCATTCGAGCAATGACTGGATTTGCTTCGAAGATTAACACTGTTTGCTCCGATATCGTTAATGCGTTCAGGACGTGGAAGTGAACGCTTTTCATCTCATTTATTCCTCTCAAGTCGACTTTAAATTTCCTCCCTGGCCACTTAGATAAGGTTTCTTTGGCAAGGGTTGTCTTGCCCACGCCACTCGATCCGTACAAATTGACAACACTCGAACTTCCTGTCGTTAGCTTTGCCATAACTTGCTTCAAGTCGTTAAATCTTCCAGTCAGTTCGTCTTTTTTCTCTTTTTCTCGCTGGCGGATTGCTTTGAAACCTTGAATCTTTTCTTGGATTCTCTCATTCTTGGATGTTTTTGAAGTAAGAAACTTCAACAAAGTTAGATTGTCCCCCGACACGAGACCTTGATTTGCGAATAAACACAGACATGAATACAAATCTTGCTTTTCTTGATTCTCAAATATGCCTTTAAAATTGCTTTTGATTAATGATACGGCGTGTTCAAGTTCTTCGGGGCTTAGTTCACTTGAAATGTCTCTTAGAAGTTCGTCAAAATGCGACGAAACCTCTCCAGTCGCCGAAACTGTTTCGAGCGACGCCATTGTTAGACAACAATGTCGTGACGTAAGTAATCGCGAGACAAATATTCATGCAGAGGTATATAATTATGCACATGAAAGTGTAACGCCATCGTAGTCTGACCATTGCTTTGTTTCCGCACTTAATCGGTTATTGAGTTTAGACACGAAAAAGGTGAAAATTTCGACACCAAAGTCATCATTATCCACGTAATCAATAAAAACCGGTGATAATCTAATACAGACGACTTTCGTTATAAGGACAACCTCGGGGTCGTAACGGGCTTACTGTATATTGCGAAACGAACCGAAACGAAACGAAAGCATCAAAACAGTCAGATTCCTCTGTGCGATAAGACTTCTTCTTTTCAGTTTTATTGACGGAAGACAACTAAACCTGTAATATCGATCGTTACCTTATTGTTTCTGCTGCGGAACGAACAAGATTCTTTTTCTTCACAAGGCAATGCAATGAAATGCAACATCGTTCGCCTTTTTCGCCTTGGTAACGAAAGAAGTAAGGTAGTCACGCAAATGTCAGTCACGTACTCAGCGCTCGTTTCGTAAAATACAGATACGGGTCACTTCTGACTTAGGCTTTAGGCTTCAGGGTCTAGCTCACTGTTCAAAAATCATTACTGCATCGAGTTGTTTCTGAAAAAAGTGTTGAAGAATTGGAAGAAATAACTTACGTATCGTTACAGTCTTCCGCCTGATAGCCTGCGAACGCAGACGCATTTCCGGCTGTCATTTGATTCCGCCGAAAAATAACGTCTGCGAACCCGAGCCAGAAAACGATTTCTGTGACGTAGGAATTCTAAGCCAATCGCAGTTTAGCTCAAATAACCCCAGAACTACTGCGCGAGGTATTCGCTGCGAGGAGCACTCGAGTTTCATTCTATCATGGAATCTGATTGGCCAAGGAGAAACAAAAGTCATTACGTCACAGAAATCGTTTCCTGGCTCGGGTTCGCAGACGTTATTTTTCGGCGGAATCAAGTGACAGCCGGAGATACGTCTGCGGTCGCAGGCTATCCGCCTGAGAGCAGCTCGTTTCGCAAAATACAGTAGGCCTAAATAGCGTGAGTCCGCAATAGCGGGGTGTAATGAAAATGGTAACACTTTTGGTTATGAAGGGTCACCTACTGCTAAACTCTTTTCACTTTTCCAGTTTCGTTTAATTTGTAGTACACATTTCCCATGGTTAATAATCCTATAATATAAGTCAAAGTAATCCACAAACTAGTAAACATTCCGAGACTGCAGAATAATTATGCCATTCAACATGTCCAGGTTGTCCGTTGTAACGAGAGAAGAACTAATAAAAGGTCATAAATATCTTAGTTTGGGACACCTGAAGCGTTCGCAATTCCGTAATAGCGAGAATACTTTATAGCGGGAGTTGTTTCCAGACATTTCTTTGTAATTTCGGCCGGGAATGTAGCCTATATCCGTGAGGGAAGGACCATTAGAAAAGTGATTAGATGCGGGGGGGGGGGACGGGGGGAGGGGGATTCAAGCAAGGGAGGGTGACTGAAAAAAAAAAATCGTGCAAAGAGGTAAAGAAAAAAAAATACCTGCAGAGTGAATTGCACTGTCGGGCTTACAAACTGTATGCGCCTGAAATGCACCTTGGTGTTTGTCGCAGCTTTCTATAACAAACACCTCAAAAACCTCCAAAACGATGAAATAGGCCAAATGGACAACAGAAACCAGGCAAGGTGAGTATATTTTGTTTATTTTATTCCAAAAGAAAAAGAACAGTTTTTTTTTTCCGTTGCGCGATTTTATTCATCGTTATTTGAACCCTTTAACTCCCAGTCGTACAAATTTGTACGACTGGCACCAGCAATGTTTTGAAAATCTGTAGCTTCCACAGATCTGAAGATATGAGCTCAATTATCTCTTATTATAGCAAAGTGATAATTTGTGAAGCGTTTGAAGCCAATTAACCAGCCACAGCTCTGAATTTTCGTTGCATAGGGCTATTTGTTCTGCAGCCAATCCGAAAATGCTCGTTTTCTACTACATTCGAAACCAACAAGAAACACACATCTTGGCCTTGAAATTTTTTAATGAAAAAATAATTCTAAATCCAGAATTTTACATTCAAAGCAAACTTCAAGCCTTTTCCTTTCCGTTCACTACGAAAATGTTCAATCAAACCTTCAGCAGACTGAACAATTACCACTGAATCAGTGCTATGCTTACAAACCTTTACAAGAGGCAGCGTGGCCGAGTGGTTAGGGCGCCAGACTCCTTGAAATCCGAAGGACGCAGGTTCAAGTCCCACTCTGACCACTAAGCTGGAGTTGTTTCTAGGTAGACCCTAGTTCAACTCCTCGGTCATGTTTGTAAATAGCCAACTGGTCTGCCTCCCGCCGGTTGGAATTTTTAAGCATATAGCTGGTTTTCACATGACGTCACTAAAATTCGAACTACAAAACTATTGATCTTCCTGAGATTCTACTTAAATGATGTATAAGAGCAGCTGAAAACTAATATTCATTCAAATTTTCGCTCCGAATGGGTTTTTGGTTTTGTGATACACTACGCTTGAATTTCGAAGCTTTTGCGTGACGCGGGATTCACGTGACGGCCAAGTGAGCTGTCATGATGGTTAAAAACGTGTCTTATTTCGGGGAACTTGGCTATCTGAACAGTTCATGTCTTAGAAAAAGTATTATTTTAATGTTTTAGAGTTTCTCAAGGGATAAATTCAAGTTTTTGTAGCAAAACTCAGTGACAGATGTTTCTGTTGGTTTCGGGCCGCCATGTTGATGCTCATACGGATGGGCACCAGCATGGCGTCTCCGTACAAACCTCTATAAATTTGGGTAAAATATTTCTCCGCATATCTCGCATAAGAAAAATTGCTGTGACCAGAATTTTGGCAAGAGTCTTTGCACATTTACATTCTTTCATTTCTCAGATTCTGGACTTTATCTATTGACCGGTTTTGATTTTTATTTTGATCTATTGAATTGCGTGACACTGAAAACCAGCAAGTATGTTTAGTTGATGTATTTGTTTCTTTCAGTTTAAGTGGCACGCCTGTGAATTAGCCAGGTGTAGCTAAGCGCATTGACCACTATAAACAACAACATTTGAACATTTTTGAACATTTCAAACCTGTAATTTTCCTATTCCTGACCGAAAGGAATGCCTGGGAAATACGCAATGTCGACGGCATGAAGCACAATCTACCTCTCTTTCCTCTGTTTTTTGTAAGAGTCGACCAGCCAATTCTACCGGCAAAATATTACGCCGATTGCGTTCTTTGTAAGTCAAAATCTGTCCAAATTGCCTTGGTATGGTCTTGGAATCCACCCACAGAATGGCCAGAGAGACAACTTTACTCATGAACCGCCATGTTTCCATACGAATAGTTTTGGTGTTCCAATCACCGTCAAATCATCTCTCATCTCTGGTTTCTTTCAGAAGTTCGCCTCTACCCACCATTCTAGCTTTATGATGCGAGCCTGGGGGCTTCTGCAGTGGAAAGTGACTCGAAAAACACTTATAAACCACAAAATTACCAGATTTGAGCTCGTGTGCTCGCTTACCGAGCAAACAACGGCCAAATAGTGACGTCACATTTTTTTTTCTGGATCTTGTACTTACGTTGCCTCCTTTAGACCAAGAGAGCGTGAAATAATTAAACTAGTAGTAAAACAATAGCTAGTTGCCTTTGTTAGGTTTTATCAGTCCAGCTAATAGCGCGGTCTCTCATGGCTCCTAGTAAGATGAGCGTGAAAGGTAATTGGCTATGTGGTCTGAAACGGTGTGCGTATTCTCTTCTTTGAAAAGTGTGGAAAATCTGGACATTACGTTCCTTGAATGCGTTCCTGAACTGATTTAGATAGTACGCAGCCATGCACGCCTGTCTCTGAACTCTTCCTTTCCCCGTCTCATAAAGGGGTTAAATTTTGACACCAGGCAGAGGAGTCCAAGACTCTGTAATGAAAAAGTCAATATTGCCACCAAAGATTAAAAATGTCGAAATTGTATCTAAAGACACTGTCATAAACGTAGGAACACCAAAACATAACTTATAAACTCAACTCTCGTTCAACAACAACCACCAAAACAAAAACAAAAAAAAAAAAGCAAAGAAAAAAAGACTACCAAAAAAATTACTTAACCGTGAAAAGACAATGGCCATGGATGAAATACTTTTTGCCGGCATAAAAGAATCGTTTTTTACCCTTCTACTAGCGTCCATTACCCGGTTCCTTGTTAGCGGCTAGCGACTAGTCAGTTTGGCCGATATCTTTCTGTAGATACCAACTGGCAAAGGGTGCGTTTCTGTGCAAAAATCCAATTGGATTCTGAAATCGAAAAAAAGAACGGATTTTGGGTTACAATACTGCACAGAGAAATCCCAGCTCCCTTGGATTTTGGTGCATCATGAAATCGAAAATATCGTAGTCCAAACAGCATTCTTCAGTTCCTTTGATGCACCGTAATCCGAGCGATCTTCGATCAATCTGTTTTGTCAAGAAACGCGAAATCCGTTTTTGATTGCTGAATCCGGTCTCGGATTTTTCTAAAGAATTGCACCCTTGTGTTTTTATAAGCTCTTTTCGTTGTTGGTCAGGTTGCAACATGGTTTTGACTTAATTGTCACTAAAAAACCCTTTTTAGGAAGTGTCAATAAAGTTTGTATTGTAATGCAATGCAATGCATTGCATTGCATTGTATTGCATTGTATTGTACTGTATTGTACTGTATTGCATTGTATTGTATTGTATTGTATTGTATTGCATTGTATTGTATTGTATTGTATTCGAATTTGTAACCTGTGCGCACAGTTTAACTCAATCAGGAGCGTGTGTTCACAGAAGAGCTCCCACTGTATCCGCGGCGTTCTGAGCATGCGCATGTAAGTTATCGGGGAGACTTCTTGCACTCTAACACGTTGCCTAAGTAAGAAGAGAAGAGGAAGAGTTTAGGGACGACCTTTGGCGGTACCTATTAACTGTTATTATTATCATCATCACCATCGCCATCGCCATCGCCATCATCATCATCATCATTATTATTTGTTTACTTTGCCAGCCTGTCACTTGCTTATGATCAGGGAGAGGGGTACTTCTTTCAATCAATCAGTCAATCAATCATACAACCAATCAATCAGTCAATCAATCGATCAAACAAACTTTATCTAAGCTGTATATGTAGATGCTGAAAAATGGGTCTCGACTATTAAAGAAAGATAGTTCTTTTAACCAATTGGCCTGAAATAGGGTTTGGATTTAAATCATTTTGGTCTTTGTTCAGTGTTTCTATCGAGTTACAGAAACGCGATTTTAAACCAATCAACGCGCGGGTTTGCTTTGGGCTATTTTCTAAACAGTAATATATAGATTTAGGCCAGCCTAAAAGCGGAGTTCCTCACTTATTTTTTGGAATGTTGTTACTAAAATAAATGAAAATAATTCAACATGTATGTGAGGTAAATTGCGAATGATTTAAAAGTTTCAGCCAGAACTAGGATTACATCAGCAGATCGAGGTGTAAGATGGTGTGACTATAAAATATAGAGCCATGATTTCAAGGATTTCTAGGAAGCCACCAAAAATCTTTATCACATAACAGAACTGTCTTCTGTGCTTTTTGGTGGCATTTCTTGTTCTTTCCTACCTTATTAAGAAAGACAAGGCATTGTTATTAATCATTATATTCTTCCTTAGTTAACATGGGGACTCCCACACAAAAGAAGTTTACACATTTTTTGAGGGGACTGATTGAAATGCAGTGGTTACAATATACTCAGTCCCTAAATCTCTACCAAATGAAATCTCGCAAAAATACCAAAGCAGTAGACATATATGAAAAGTTGGAAAGTTTTGTTTTCTAACTTGTCCCCAAAGATACATTTAGCCATCTTCACTATTGTATGGAGTCTCCTCCTGCTGGAAGGGTAATTCCAATAAGCAAAATCACTCTGGCATGAACAGTAATTATGATATTTTATTTTGCTGAACATGAATACTTGCCTAGGCTTATACTAATAATTCTGTTATTCAGTTTCAATGTGATTTGTTCTTTTTCTCGACTGAGATTGTGGACTACAGGAGCTGTTATTGGGTTCCATTAATTAATTTTGCTATGATTAAATTATACCATGAATTATAAGTAAGCTAAGAGTAAGTTATATTATGTACATGTATTTTGTCTGCACAACACAACCAAATGCACTCCAAGGTTATCAGGCATAGGTACATTTGTCAGAAGAGCCCAGCATATCCAAGATATGTTTTGATTGACACATCAATTAAGATAATTTACAGCAAAATGGTAAACAATACATCAATATCCTACATGTACCAAACCGGACATGGGGTTCTAAGGCAACCATTTAAACAACAGATTGAAATAATTTATAAATTAGAGAACACTATTTGTAAAACAGTATGGAACAAATCAACCTTATTAGACATTGTGAATGGCAAAGCTGTCTGTAGAATGTCACAAATTACTCAACCCTTTCTTTCTACAAAAATGCTAATCCTGCAACTTTGCTTAAGACCCAGTTCTCCATTTCGTGTTGGCAAAATATCAATTTATGCCATGTCCAATGCAGATTATCACAAAATTGATTTAAAAGCTCAATAAGCATCATTTTAAAGCCAAAAAGCCAATTATTTAAATAAACCATGAGTAAATTATCTCTAAGAAAAACTGATTAATTTAACAGGTACTTAAAACAATTAGTTAATATATGTGTTTCTTAATAATGTAATACAGTGTATCTGTTACAATGTTGCAGCTGTGATATTACTACACACAGGATGGGTTGCAGAACTGAAACTCCAAGTCAGTTTATTCAATGAACTTGGTGCACAATTTATAATCCCATCAAGTTGTCTGTAAATACAGAGAAACCAAACAAAGCATTACAATCTTAAGTAATGAATTATTGGACTCTTTTACATGTATGTGCAGTGTATGTGCCATTAATATTGGGGATCTCTAAGAAGCTGCATCCATGATAAATTTATTTGTTCCCGGGTGCATTTGTTTATAGAACTTTTCACAAATTAATATCTCTGTCATAACAGTGATCTCTGTGTTCTACAACAATAAGTACACAAGAAACATACACTCAGTAAGATATTGTTTACAATAAAAATCAATGCCTATAAGCAATCATAAGGACCTTAAATTTATATTTCCTCAGAAATATCTCACCAGGCCATGGTTGCTTTGAAAATCTTTGATGTTTTCATACAGGCTGCCCATGTGTAAACTGTTCATATATTGACTGACAGGAACAGGCATTTAATTCCTTTCTTTAATATACAGTGTACTCCATTGTTAGTTATTTACTGAGAGTCAGTAGTGAATCAAATGCTACAGGTTGGTACTCCAGCTTTCACAGTGGCAGGCTCTGCCCTGAGATGCAAAGCAAACTTATACAACTATTATGAACTTGGCGACTTGCTTTCGAGAGCAAATGCAATTTGCTTCAAACAAGAAACTGGAACACTGCAAGTTACAACAATGTGCACAGTCCCAATCAAAGGGCCATCCAGGTTGTTTGATTGTACATATAACTGTACAACTGTACATGAGTTCAGCTTCTAAAAGAAAATCAGAGTTTGTCAGGATAAATACTGATGTTCTTGCTTACTGAATGTGCAGTTCCAGAAGATATTCACACCCAACACCCATTCATGGCCAGTCTTAAGAAATTCCAAATTAAAGTATCAGGAAGAGAGAGCTCTAATAGAGAAAAAACCTCCATGTGGGGTATGAATCTTTTCTCAATGAAAACAATGTCTGAGAAATCATTAATTACAAAATAATGTTTAAGAAACATCTTACCTTTCAGAAAATTTTGTAATCTAGACTGTCTGGCCAGTTCATATATTTGACAAGTTGACACTGGGCATGTTTGTAAATTGGTACACTTCACTTCACATCACATTACTATGTAGTAGCATTGGTTAACTAAAAACAGCATAATTTGGTTAATTAATATACAAAGTGCATTATTACGTTGAAATATTGGTGTAGATTGTTACACACCAACAGATACAGAAACTATTGGCACTTGAATCATAACAAGTGAAAAATCGTACATGACACAGTTACATGTACATGTAACAGCCCTCCACCTCAGAACCATCACAGATATGATATGATATTTTTAAACTCTCTGGAATTTCAGATTATTCAAGATTAACATCCACATACATCATCTAGGGCAACCCTAAAACACTGAATCTGGAAACCCAAATCCAGAATCCGGAATGCGGAATCCGGAACCAGAAACCAGAATCCGGAATCCAGATATTATGAATGATGATAGAAATAATTCGCTTCAGCAATGAAGCAATGAAGGATAGAGTTACTCATAGCCTGCGAGCAGGCTCTAGTATCTGTCTCTAGTGTCTGAGCAGGCTAAATAGGTGTCTAGTGTTTTTCTGCATTGGCATGTGACCAAGTGCGTTTATGCGGCTGTGCCGCTCATGCCCCCGGCCCAAACATGAGAGCCTGCTCATAGGCTAAGTTACCGATCTTTTGTTCAACCTGGCCCTGATGAGAGCCCGGTTCTTGTCTAGATCAAATTGCTCTAAGAAGACTGGTGAGCAGCACAATTATAAGAACAAGCTATTGGGGTGAGTTTCTGGCAGTCTTTTAGCATCTTGATTTAACAACATGTGGTCTGATCTGTTAGCAAGCGAGAAGCAGACAGAAGTAAGCAGGCAACATTTCTACAAATTGTTTTACTATGATGGCTGCCAAGAATATGAAATGCTGATTTGTCACAGTATCAGTGTGGAAATTGTATTGATCTGGAATTGGTCTCGTATCTGTTAGAAAAATCAAATTTCATATTTAGACCAGCCAGGTTAGCCTTTAGACTTCGAAAGTGGGGGGCGTGACTGTCAACGTACAGGGGGCTGCCACTGACGGACATCCTGTTCTCTATGACATTTTCTATCTTGTTCAGTATCTACTAGGCATAAAGGATAAATTTATACCTCCGGTAAATTGAAAATCACTTATTAAACAAAATGGCAATTTAACCAGCAAGCTTATTTTAGACACTCTCAGGGTGCTTGGAATAAAATTAAGACGCACTTTACTGAGATTGTCATAATCATAGCCCTCACTAGAAATAACGGTTGCACGATTTCAACAGATGGGGAATTTTTGTTTCAAAAAAGGTTAAGTTTGAGATCCTTTTTACTTGGCAACTTGTTTTTTACAAGCAAAAAGCTAAGCAAAACAATTTTTGCGTATTTGAAGAGCTTGTTTTCTTTGATTTGCAGATTCCAGTTTCTGGTTTCTGGATTCTGGTTTTTGGTTCCGGATTCTGGGTTCCAGATTCCGGTTTACTGGGTTTTAGGGTTGCCCCATCTTTAACAGTGTGTTTGCTTCACATTCACTTTACACATGGCTGTTTAATCCAGCATAGGCAGACTTATTAAGTTTTCCTTCAAAAATATATTGCAACAACTATTGCATCTTTCATTACTTATTCTTGTGATGAAATGACACAAAATCTAAGTACAAGAAGTCATAAGCATAAAACTAACTTACGTGGTAATGCTTACAGTTGCTCTTACTGTCTGCATATGCCATCCGTAAACTGGTACTGCCTGGACAATACACTCACTATTTTTCTGATCACACCTTTTAAAACGTCACTGTTATATAACTTGTCCTGAAAAAGCAATACATGAAATGCTAAATTTATGCCTTAATTGGCATTCACCAAATACCTTTACATGATGTACAATGTACACCTATCAACATTCACAATTCTTTTTACTGTACAGAGAGAGACAGAGGATTACACGCCATTACAGCGCTGAGCTACAAACAGCCAAACAAACTCTCACAACTTCAAAAAACTCAATTGAATTTACTTACAGTGACTTTCCTTGCCATTTAAAGGTGAATAGAGATAAACTTGCGTTGATTAATCGTTTATGGAAGTGACGATGACAATTACCGCTAATTCATTCACGAAAATAGATCAACTTGACAGATTCCGCCTGTTGTAGCGGTCTGGATGAGAAAATTCCGCCCACTCCAGGAACCAATCAGATTGCAGGATTTGTTGAATTCCACCCACTCATGAGCCGAGAAAAAGTTAAATAAATTTACAAAAGAAGGAGAAGTTCTTGCCCTGTCCAGTTCTCTGTAATAAAAATATCATTTACATACATTTATTATATATGGTTTGTGTTTAAAGCCGATATAATGCACACTCTGATTGGCCAATTCTAGTGCATTATTTACATTTACATGGTATACCTCAGTAAAATCATAACACATCACGTGCGACTAAAATAAAAAATAAAAAATGAAAAGAAATGCCTAATTCATAATAATTTAAAATACTTAACACTAAAACGAATCTAATTCTTTACTTGAAAATTATTCTCCCATAATGCCCATGGGCCAATTACAGGCATGCTAAAAAGTCCTAACACAAAGTAAAAGGAAATTAGGAAAACTATTGCTTTTTTCCGGAAAATTGTAGCAACTGAAGACATTATGATTGAACACTCTGAGAGTGCATTCTATCACCCTGACGAGATAAAATTTAAGGAGAATAGAGAATGCACAAAGTTATATCACAAACGAATTGGTACAGGACAGGACAAAGGGAACTGTACAGCCAGGAGGAAACTGAAACTTTCTTTGACGAGCAAAAAAGTATGCATGCACAACAAAGAAAACAGTCAATGACATTCGGTTGATGAGTTAGTTAATAAAAAAAATTAGTGTGAAGAAGAGAGCAGAGAGAGAGGGAGTGGAGAGAGGAGAGCGCTCTCACCAACTAAATTGTGTATATACATATGTAAAAGTTACTTTTATTACCGAGAAATGGTCCAGGCAAGAACTTCTTCTATTGCACTGTTCAATTTACCGAGTAGAGCTCTTCGCATCTTTTTTTTTCTAATGAGTACTATCTCACTTTTTAGGAACATTTCCATATTAACCTCCCACTAAGAAAATAGGGTCCCTGCACCCCCAACCAAAAGCAATGGCACAAATAAAATGAAATACATGTAGCAAATCAAAATCAAAGTAGAGCTTTATTTGCAGACAGGATTTCCATACATAATCGTCTACTCGACATTTGGACTATATAAGCATTTCACCAAACCGAACTAATTGGACAGACAACAAAATAAAACGAAGAAATCTACATTATAAACACAAGATGCATATCACTACATCTGAGTATCAACAGCAAATCCCTTCTCAATGAAAGGTGACCGAATAAAAGAAAGGATAAAGAAAATTCGTTTAAGCTTGCAGTGTTAAAGTTAAATAATTATTCACGCTTAAATTTGAATACTACTGACAGTCTGTATTTTTGCCGACGGCTTAATTTAGCTTTGCAGTCATTTCATTGGCGGTAGCTTTACCAGTCTTCAACCAAATTAACCAGAAATGCACCCATGCAAGCATTTCGCCAAACCGAATGAATTGAACTAACAAAACGAGGAAATCTCCATACTTTGTAATCACAATATGCAAATATTCACATAGGAACAAAAGTAAATTTAGCAAATCCTGTTCGCTTCGGCTTAAAATGTTTTGTAGACCTCACGAGTCTTGGTTTTCAACAACAGAAGAAGAAATTTTAGCAGTCTACCAAGCGGCTGTGCCAGCTAACTCAGAGAAAACTTTAAAACTCGCCCGGCCGTGTTTACAAATACGGTTTTGGTTAAGCTTATTTTTAGACGTGAGGTTATAAGCTCAAGTTGACGACGAAAATCGACAGAAAACTTAATTTGTTTACAACTTACAGCAACCTCCACAAAGCGACTCACGTGTCATTGTTTAGAGACGAGCGAAATTAAAAGGATACAATTTTTAAAATCTCTCGCAGCATGGCTTCAAATAAGGAAGACTTTATAAAGGATTCCGATTGAAAATAAGCTTATATCGCCGAGGCAACTTGTTAATTTTCATCGCAAACGCCACAACAAAAGTCACTTACCGCAAGTTGACAATTCAGTTCGGCCAGAGTAAATCTTCCGGGCAGAAACTTGCAGCAAAAGTTGAGAAGACTGAACTGAAGTAATATTTTCGATAGATCAACGAATTAACCACTTTCTTCCGCTGCGTTTACTGTTCTGTAATTTCTCTAAACAATCAGGCAAGTTTGATTTCTCTTGTTCATCACCAGGACCAAATCATGTGACTTTTGAATTTTCTTGCACGGCTGCACAGCATCACGTTCGCGCGAATTTTGAACTTGGCCATGGGGAGTTATGCAGTCTTCTGAACCAGTTTGTCGGGTACGTACTTTGGCCTCCATTCTATAGCCCTCGTTAGCTTTGGTTCACGGCATTGTTCGGTATTATTTCCCCTCCTTTCTCTAGCCCTTAACTCGCTATAATTCACGGCATTGTTCAGTACTATTTTGGCCTCTTTCCCCAGCGCTGGCCCGTTCTTTTTCGCGATCTTCTTCGCTACTTCTTTGCCTGTTAATTCTTGCTTTCTGTTTTTCGCGTCAGTGTAACCCTATCTTAAAAACATTAGATCAACCTCGGCTATCGTTTTTCTTTAAAAATCCCGCTAAGAAAAATGGCATTCTTCCGCTACAAATCGAGGGTGCGTGTCTCTGTCAACCTATTAGCTGGAGTATGGCCGCCATGTTGCGCGACTCCGTCGTCGCCGCCGTCGCCGTCGCCGTCGTGCGTACGCGCCCACGAGCAATACCGCTGGCCATGATAACCATGAACAAAATCCTTCATGGGTTTCCTTTTCTTCCCTATATGGGTATGAGAGCTACGCTATTAACAGATAAAATACGCCATATTGCAGAGAGACCGAAATGCGGCCAAAAAACATGTAGAAATTCGTCATATTTACAAGTCACTCGAGTAATTTGTTACGTCCTGTTGCATTCTTTCGGTACCTTTTGCTGGGGTAGCACCCGCAAAATTGTGAACCGTTATCTAGCCAGTGAAGGCGGAAGTTGTTCGGTCGAAGAGTCTTTCTGTAAGTTGCTATAAAATCTGTTTTGATCTATCAAGGAGCTCAGTGTTAAACACGACGTTGAATGTATATTACTAATTTTTAAAGAGTATAGTATCGTGAGCGGCGTCCTTAAAAGTCTTCGTTTAGTGAAAATGTCCAGGTTTTTGGGGAAATTCTTTGCGTTAAAGGTAAAGATTGTTTTCATTATGTCTGGAGATATCTTTCGTTCGCCTTATGTGTGAAAATCGTTTGAGTTTGCATCTGCAAGTGTCAGCTATGCGTCTACCGCAGTGAACATCATGTGAACATCGCTCGCGTTATGCGTGAACATATCTTGCGTTAGTTTTAAGTGTGAACATCATGCACGTTTCCATTTTGCAGGCTTTAGACAGTTAAGGGTAACTTTATAACATCATAAAACCTCTATCGCGAGGGTAAAATTTCCAGACAATCGGAAATCGAAATAAGGACACAAATCGGCAAAACAAATTGTCTGCTACAATCTCAGATCTTGCTTGCATAGAATTCATTGACACACACAGCAAATCGAAAATCTTTTCCAATGTTGTTTTCACAATAACTGTCTAATTTCTCGCGCGATGATTGGCTCATTTTTATCATCAATAAGAGTACAAACGGATAAAATTGTAATTTATGCAAGCTTTCAAGTTCAACTTTCAGCTGTCAAACTGTCAACTTTCTAACCAAAGGGATTTTATGGACTTTTTTAAGTAGCCAATAAAAAAGCGAGAAAAGCTATTGACAATGTGCGCGTCATTTTTAATAAAATTCACTTATCTTTGTTTACCTCTTTTCCTCTCATTTATTTTCGGCATTTGATCATTTTGTGGTTCCGCAGTAAACTTTGAAAATGTAATGACGAAATTTATCATCAATAAGAGGACAGACGCATAAAAAACTGACGTCAATTTGTTAATTTGCGCTTTAATATTGAAGTGATAAGCACAATATGATAGATTATTGGGGGTGGGGGGGGAGGCGGGGGGGGGGGGGGCAAAGGTACCATAGTTTCCATCTCTTTGTGTCTTGACCCAAACTCCAATCGTTCTTTGAGGTTGGGGGCGTGAACACAGCTGACATTTCATGTCAGGTTTAAACAATTCATCACGTTTTTGTTCACGTCCGCAAGACCTGATTTGTTCAGTGCAAGCATAAGTTTTCGTATCGTTGCTTCTTCTCCGTTTTCCTGGCACCATCTTTCTAGAGCCTTGTAGCAACGTTCTTGGTCATCTTCCTCTTCTACTGAAATCGTTTCAATTCTCCCCCTATTGAGGTTTAGTTCTCTCGCCAGATTTTTCCAACAATGCCCAACCTCTTCCGACACAGTGCGGAGCACGTCGTTATTTGCTATGAGTGGTCTGCTCACTGCATTCCTACCTAAACAGAGTAGAAAAAAATGCATATATAGTCGAAACTTAAGAGGTTTCATTTGCATATTTCTACGACGCTCCTCTTTCACTATGTCATCACTTAAGAACTGCTACAAATTGCAAATGGGTTGGATCTAAGTTGATTTTCTCGTAATGTACATGTGACAACTGCGCATATGCGCAATTCACTGCGTGTATGGAAATGTTAAAAAGATGGAGGCTCTCCTCTTTTGCCTCGAAACGTAGACTGAATAGACTGATACGTGTATAATTAGCCATCTATCTTTCGCCATCAAGGAAACCTACGTTTTCATGACGTATCTGTGAAAACTTTAGAGAGCAGTCAGCAAAATCAGTCATTCCGTTAGAGGGCAGTCATGCCAGGGAAATCAATCATTCTGCGAAATCAACTTTCATGGCAATTTTGGAAGTAACCACAAGGGCCTAGCTGACTTACAGGCCTCTCTGAATTTGCTTGCATCTCTTTAAGGACGGTGCCTACTTTTGTTAGTGCGCACACGTTCTGCGCATCACTCAAGCCATGGTTTAAACGCCACGCGCGCGCTGGGGCAATCAACTATGCTATCACGTACACGACTAAAATGAAAGCAAAATTTTCATACTGTTACCAAAACAAGTTTAATGAACCTGTACTTAAGGTCATTCCTCAGTATTGCATTGCGCATCCCTACTGCGCATAATTTCACGCGTGATTAGCGCGCGCGCTTTAAAAAATGGCGGCTTTTTCTTTACAGCTGGACCTCACCATAGAGGTAAATCGTCATTTTCTCGCAAACGAGTATGGTGACCTATCATTTTTTTTCTGTTGTTTTGACTTGAATAATAAATTTCTCTGTGTAAAATAAACATGGACCAGTTCTCAGTGTAGAACAAAAAGCAATCGTCGGAAACGTGAATTTAGCAAGCAATCGTAACTACAATCATGGTGCTATTATAAGGATTTATATTGGTACAAACAAGGTGCTTTTGCTCCTAAACGAACATGGGGACCCCTCATTTTTATTTCAAAATATAAGTTCACAATCGATAGGCAAAGTTTCACAAAAATCTCAGTGCAGGTTCTATTTCAGCAGAATGACCTTAAGGTGGCTGGTACCAGTTTTCTCGCGCGGGGAGTAGATCTCCATCGTCCGTCAAGCGTGAGAAACACGCGCGATAGAGGCGCGAGATTTAGAACCCGAAAGACCAAAAACAAATATGGCGGCGCGCGGCTTTTTTCGCGCAAGGTCACTTTTGTACTGTTGGAGACGAAATTCGTCTTTACCTGCTATGACAACTTAAGTCAATTCTGTGTATTTAAGAAAAATTGTTTCGGGAATCCAGTGTTTCCCAAATTTCAAGGGAAGTTCGATCGATCGTGTAGCCACCGAGAGCGTATAAAGGACTCGTAAAACATAGCAAATCTACCCAGAATTTGTGTAAAAATCCTACAGGGTAAGCCCAGGAAGTTGTCTTTAACGACAACTACAACTGTAAAGGATGTTTTAGCACCAAACGGCAGCAAATAAAACAAAACGCCCGCGCGGGCACACGAAGCAGTCAGTGGTAGTCAAAACAGCTCATGAGCGACTGCTGATCTTATTAAGTCTCTGTTTTTAAATGCGTGTGTACGCGCGTGGGAATAACGGGACTCGCGAAGGCTTTTACATGAAGACAGGCCAGGTGACCTCTTCTTTTTATTGTTTCAAAATGATATTATTATTGAGAGGATGCGTCAGAAAAAAAATAAAAAATTCTTCAGAAGGAAATTTGCACTTTGTTCAAATTGTCGTTTTTCCAAGTTTACAAGAAATCGGCTCCGTAAAATTGATTTAAAATTGTCGTGCATTTTCATTTTCAGATGCCAAAAGCTATTGATTAAAAAAAACTCGGGGTCACCGGGTCAATTTGTTAGTTATTAGTGACATACGCGAAAAATCAGGTCTGGAAAATACTTTTGAAATGTTGCCGTGGTAACTGCTGACGGCAAAAAAACAGCCGTTTTAGGTCAAGTATAAATTGTATAATCCAAACGTACAAAAATATTACAGTGGCCTTGGTCTGCCTTTTTGTTCTATTCTTACAAAGTTATGAGCCGTCAAAAACCTGAAAACTGGTACGAGCCACCTTAAGCCAGGAACACCAGAATAGTAGCATATCGCTAACGACTAACTGTTTACGTCTTCCAGCTGAAAACCTAACTGATATATGTCGAAAATTATACTGAGATCCATCTATAAACATGTACCTGTACCCGTAGATGGCGTAGTGCGCGCGCAAAACAAGTGCGAGATACCCAAATGTCTTCCTTACTGGGGAGGTGACAGAAAAAAATGTAACGGGCACCGTAAAAGTTTTCAAAAAGGATGAATAGCTTTACAAAACGCGTGGTTACCCCTACATTTTATGTTATGAAATGGAAGTGGCAAGCCTATTCAACACGTGATTGGCAAAAGGTATTTAGACTGTATTTTAGCTGAACCAGAGGAAGGCTGTCAGAGACGCTAAAAGCGCTGTTGCAACGATTTTGTTATTAAAAACATACCAAAAATGGTTTTTATGTTACCATTTGCCATGTAGTTTAAAGATCTTTTTCAATGTGGTTGCTTTTCTGTATGTAAAGGCGAATTCTAAGGAAATTTGTCAAGAAATATCCTTTCCTTCTTTTTCAGAAAAATCCTGATGTCAGCATTTTTGTTGAGATTCAAGGCTGGTTATCTCGAAAAAATGCATGGCTACCCCATTTTTTCTTTGTGGATTCCAATGGCCCTTGGTCCTAACCTGGCGCAAAAACCTTTGTATCTAGTAGGCACCGTCCTTAAGTAGCTAAGGCAAAATAGGCACTTTACCTTCTTTAAGACGATCAATCACATGCCCATATACAATGAGGTCAGTAACGAGTGCTTCAAAACACTCATCTTGGCTTTTACTTGTCAACCCAGCCAGAACCTCAAAGAAACTCTGCAATATTTCCTCGCCACTTTCACTTGACAGGCGGTGAAGATGACTGTTATACGTAATGCTATCTACGAATCTTTTACCAATGGCTAACACTTCCTCTGCTCTGGCCTCCAACAGTATTTTGTCGCTGACAGGAACGCCAAAAAAATCCACTGGTGTTGTCTAAAGGAGAAATACGACAAAAAAACAAAAAAAATTAGTAATAGTTAGGCTCAAGAACATTTAACGACTACCTTTCCCACCCTACTTCCCTCAATCACTTACCTTAAAATCTTTCTTGAGGGGTGACAATCTAAAATGTAATTTGCACAGTAAAGTTTCTTTCTCAAGTTTGGGGCTGCTGTAAAACTTCACCCCAGACAATCCCTTATCATTGATCACCCGAACTGCAACTTGAACTCGGTGTGGATCATGACCTTCAAACCTGTTTCAAATGGATATAAAACAAAGTTTACTTACTGGCAAATGCTCGCAGAGGATACTACAAGGACTGAGTGGAGTCTAATTTGGTCTTTAGTCAGACGGATGACTATGAAAGGAGATAGCAACCCCACAAAGTCATCAATCCTGTTTAATCTGGTGGTGTGGGAGGGGGGAAGGGTAGAATGCTAAAAGTTCTAAGCCATAGTCGTTCAATCATATTCTCAAAGGATGTTTTAACGAAATTTGATGTTCTTTAAGCTTAAAATGCTGTTTAAGTGCAAATTTGGACTTTAGGAGAATTTGGTTCCAAATTCTTCACCTTTCTTGAGTCTATTTTTCCGTTTTTATAATCAGTTTTGGAGCTGTTCTGAGTGTTTTGAAAAAAAATTAAAGACATTCTCAAGTACCAATTGATTATTGACCTTTTTTCCAATGTCGTCATAAAACCTAACAAAATGGAGTCTATTGTTTATATAAAATCCATAATGTAGTTACCTGAGATGGATGTTTCCCATGTCATCTTCGTCAAGTGCCCTGATCCCCCCTGAGAGAGAAACATATGCCTTATCATGTCCCGGTATCATCTTTTTCTCCGAGTCGGCGTCACTTGGGAAGTTAATGTTCTTCTCTTGTAACTCTTTTGTCACTTGCCGTCTTAGGTGAGAGGGACAACAAATGAGGAACAAAATATCTTGCGAATCAGGTCGTTCCTCTGGAGGAAAGTAAGCGAAGAACACTGCTAGCTGTGGAGGGCACCAAATAAGGCTCGACAGATACCCGATAACTCCAGCAACACTGAAATCTTTTAAGCGCCAGTCAAGAAGGCACGCGTATCTGAAAGAAATAAAAAAAAGTATTTTAAGATTCGAAAGCAGAAGGCTGAGAGAATGTAGCCCTTAGACATAACATAAAATAACCAAGATTAAGACTTTGAAGTAAACTTTCAATTCGACAATTAATAGCGCGAGAAAAGGGAAGCATAAAAGAGACTTTTTGTCAACAGAAATTCGACGATTCTCTCCCGTACTAACTACTTATCAAGCTTTAGGAGAAAATCTGAGACCGAGACCTTGCTAACGCTCGGTCAATACGGCAAGGCCGAGGTTTGAGATTTTTCCGTAAGGACGAAACGTTCGAGGATAATAAGTTGTTTATTATACGGCTTTTTGCTTTGTTTTTGCAGACTCGTAATCGGCCCGCGGGCATTACGGGAAAATAATGCGCTACAACTAGCCAATCAGAGCGCGCGTTATATCGGCTACAAGAGCAAGCCAAATGATTATGTGTATTGTCACGTTTTTTAACAAACCCATCGAGTCATAATCATAAAACCAAAGCTTTCCACTTCGTTAGTGCGAATCAAAGCGAAAACAAACTTTCAGTTGCGACGGCTTCACCTCTCAGATGAGCCAGTTTCAAAAGTGATGGTGTGATCTTTTATTTGAAATTATTGAAAGATAAATCACTCCACAGATTGTAATGAATGGATTGTAAACAAAGTTGAGTTACATTCGTACCCAGAGAAACGATGAACCTGGAATCTAACTGTCTCTCCGTCAAATCTAGTCGAGTTCTTCACATCTTCAGTGATTTCAACCCATTCCTTTCGTCCTTCCTCGGACCTCAGAAACAGTACTCTAATATGGCATTGTGACACGTCAGGAATGTCGAGCTGTTCGTTTCCTAGAGAAACTGGTAACTGGATCGTGACGGGCTTCCTGAACTCGACGACTTCACTGCAGGAGATTCGCAAAATAGGTCCAACCACAACCTCTTGGCCTTTAAATTCCTCACGAGGAATTTCGTGTACCTAGAGGCGCGAGGACACAAACAAAAAGCCATGATCTCAAGAGATACCTAACAAATGTTTGATAGACTATATAGCTCAGTAGAGCCTGACTAAGTTCTTTTCTGGCCAAGGTAGCCGCGATAGCGAGCTAGGTGGTCACATCGTAATAGTTCCACTGCACAGATATGTAGAATTATACACATTTAGCCCAAACTCGTAACTGGTGGTAGTATTTCTAGCGTATTGAAAGGAGATTACATGGTCGATCACCAATGCACTACCCCGTGAAAGTACGCCTACCTTTATTTGCAGCGGAATCTTTGCTTTTGGCGCAACAGCCTTCTTAGGGATGGTAACGCATACATTTGGATATTCAGGCAGGTTAAAGGAACCACCGTTAGATGTAATGTCATAAGATGGAGATGACTTGAGTCGACAGACTACCGCGTATGTTGAGCATTCTGTTATCTCAGCTTGCACAATGGGGAAGTGAAAGTCAGGGAAATCTCTGGCCGACGGATATTCGTCTTCCATTTCTGTTATTAATATGTTGAGAAAAAGAAATATGACATCATGAGCCATTTTCCTCTACAGAGATCGCAGTTCTTTAGGGTAGAACCAAAATTCGCAACGTCTGGCCGGTTGTAATTCGAGCGTTGCCATTCACAGACTTACGGTCAATCTATGCAGAGCCAGAGCTTATTTTGACAAATCCGATTGGCTAATTATATCATGTGAACACTCTATACATGTTCAAAAATTGGAACGATGAGAGACTACCATTACCCTCCTCCAGGCGTTCAGTTAGTTGGAGGGCATCGATAAAACTGGCGCACCAAAAATAGCCTAGTCGATCGCTAGTCAAGTTGCCGGTAGGTGCAAGCTCAATGGCAAAATAACTAAGGACATTTTCCCAGGTTTGCCAACAGTTTGGCAGTATCTGCATCATCATGGAGGAGGAATTCCAATGACAATGGATTAACCATTCTACTAACGAACCTCCACATCGTGTATCTAAGATAAAGGCGTATGGAAATTAAAAAGGAACCTTGCTAACCTGACAGACTCTGAAATCTTTCAGTTTCACGTACGTCCTCCCATTCATTTGTCTCCTTGTTAATTAATTTGAATATCACCAGTTCATAGCCATGCAGGTCAGCCGCACTGTGAGAGAGTGTCAATTTCACCTCAGCTTGGAACTCCAGAGCTTCATCACTGCTCGTTGAGATTTCAATCACGTTGCTGACAACAGCTTCATGTTCTCGGAGTTGGGGTGAACAAGCAGTTGATTTCCATTTGTGGATCTCTATCACGGTGGGCTCAGATACAGCATCACGAGGGAATGTCATGTGCACAGCCCACTTTTCCAGATCCCAGTGGGTGTCTTCGCTAGTTACTGTTCCTCTGAAAACGAAGACAGTCGTGCAGGTTACATGTAAATGAAATGCTTTGGGAAAGCATGAATATGCACACTGATTCAAATACCTGACAGGAAGTACATTAGAAAAAAGCTAAAAACAACTAAACTCGATCGCTTCTAATTGCTATTGTTCTGGTCAAATTGCTACGATGTCTCAATTGCACACGGATTTCTATAGTTGGACAATACATATCAAAGATAAGGCAAAACTCATTGAGATGCTTGAATCTTATAGGTACTAGCAAATGTTGTGACCTGCATGCTGCAAAAGAGCAATATCAAGCACTAGAATCCGACCCTGCCCGGCCCTAAGTAGCAATAACAGTTCTGTATACCTAGATTTGCGTTAATATGATTAATATTCAAATTAATAACACTGTTTCAAACAAATTTGAATGGAAGGAGGAGGAAGCAGTTTAACCGAACTTTAGAATGAATCTCGACTGAACAACAGAGTAGACTATAAAGAAAACTTATGGGTTCTCTTGAATTTTAATAAGATAGCTCCCCAGCTGGGTCCAATTCGAAAGGATTTGGTTTTCGGTTTTAATAACCAGCTTGCCACTATGTTACTCTATGGTAATTTGTTTCAATCGACGCTGCGTCGTCGGAAATTTAAACATGGAGTCTACGAATGATAATTTCACGGCATAACAGTACATATTAAGCTTGAATACGCTAAATACGAATACGCGGGATCAGAACTACACAAAAATCACTAAATTCACGCCATTTTGCCGTTTCAAAACGCACTATGACGCGCTATTGTCATCATCATCGACTGACAAACCTGTTGATACGCATGAAAAAAGGCAGAAGCAAAAGAATGGCCAATTCCCCCTATGAGATATCCAGTCCAAGATAATGAATACAAATACCATGATTCCCTGCAGGCACGTCTCATAGAGGGAACTGGCAAATCAGAATATAGGATAACGAACCATCATCTGCGGACATCAAATTATAGTTTGGGTCAAAAGAGTATATTTTGGTCAATACTCCTATCCAACATCAGCATGCCTTCGGTTTGTAATACTCACTCGTGTATTTTTATCTTGTCTGGTTCTTGATCATCTGGATTCTCTAGCTCCTCCAGCTCCTGCTCTTCAACCGCAAGTTGTGATAACTGCTCAGTGAGGTCTTGACTGCCATTACTACCATCATCGTCATCATCGTCATCATCGTCTTGATCATCGACCTCTTTATCAGAATCATCATCGTCATCGCTAGACAGCTTTTCAGCTAATTTAACGGAAAAACTGAGATTCAGCTACTTACGATTTTTAGTGATGTTTTGCTAATAATACAACACATCGCTAATAAACGAAGGAAAATGACCAACGACTGATTTATTATAAAAACTGAGTTATTCTGCCATAACTCTGCATGCGTAAGTCCATAAAGATTTTCATGTTGGTTGATCCTTCCACGAGAGACAAAAGACACTCTTCATTGACTTTTTTAAGTTACGACATCATCTTGGGATTTTCAGAGTCCAATCTTAAACGTTTGTACGGTTGGAGGGGGTGGGGTGGGGGCTTTGGGGAGAGGTGAGGGATAAGTTTGTTGACCACAATGATTCAACATTGTTGTTGACCACAAAGATTCTCATGTTGGTTGATCCTTCCACGAGAGAAAAAAAGACACTCTTCATTGACTTTTTTAAGTTACGACATCATCTTGGGATTTTCAGAGTCCAATCTTAAACATTTCTACGGTTGGAGGGGGGTGGGGTGGGGGGAGAGGTGAGGGATAAGTTTGTTGACCACAATGATTCAACATTTGCTGTTTAAAACTGGTTTCAATATCAGCACTGACGATATTTTTCCCTCCATTGCAACTTGGCAGTGCTCAAAACCTTCTTCAAAGTTATTTTTGTTTTCCTGCGCGAATGAGGTCGAATTAAACGATTCCAGCCTATGCCCAGCAATTTTCAATCTAGGATCGATCAAGAAATGATTACACCGTTATACAAACCAACAAAATAGTCAGTGATATAAAATACCTGCTGATCCAAATGAGAAAAGAGATTTAAAAGATCCCACAAGTGTACCGCTCCGTTTGTTTTCCTGTTGATAGATTGAAAAAAGAAAAAGCGTAGTTTAAAAAAAATAAATAAATAGCTCTCATATGCCAAGTGTCTGTTGGAGTCTTGTTAAGTCTCCAAATCAAAAGTGACTATATATGAATCGAGTCAACGATTAGGCGCACATAAAACATCACCACAGCAGAAATTTCGCGTAAGGATCTTTATATTGGTTTCAAACAGAGAAAAAGAGAAATCCCAACTGGATTGGTAGAGACCCTTTAGCTTTTGACAGCCATGGACGAAGCTAGAGTTAATGATCTGCAGTGTGCCGGTATAAAGCAGCTCCGGCTAGTGTTTAGACCAGGACTAAAACTCGGGAAGTTCGTTCCAAGTCATTAAAGCGTTACACAGAACGTCTATGACACAGGCTAATTACAGTATTCTCCGCTAAGTTAGGATCTTTTGGTGTGGACGAAACGAAGACAAACGGAAATCACAGCAACATGTCTTTGGAAGGCTTAATTTTGTTGCCATTTTCTTTCCTTTTTTAAGAATCGATTAATTATTTGGCGCGTATTGTCGATTTATGATAGACGCGGGAAGTTTGGAGAAAACAAACAATGAGTAAGAGTTGCCCGAGGCGCGGGCAAGAGTAACTCCAGCTTTTCTGGCGCTATCTGAAACCTCCGAGGTGCATCATAAAACTATATGATGTACCGTTAAACAAAGCTTAACACATGACTCAATCCATTGCCAACGGTCTCTCGAGTGTGAAAAAGGGGTATCTGGCAAAGCAAAGCTGCACCTAGTTTGGTCTCGTCCAGAACGGCCATGCTTTGATTATGCTGCACGCTTAAGTGTGCTAGATTTTGATAAGACGCCATTGCTAGCTGCTTCAGTAAATACCTTTAACAAGATCGCATACTTCTGGGCCTTCTTCTCGTCCTTAAGCGATGTCGCGTAGTTTTCAAGCGTGGTAAGAATGTCTATTCTGTCTTGCTTTTCCATCTTTTCCTTGTTCTTTTTCCACAGCTTTTCATAAAATCTGAATGCCTCGGCTTCGTACTTTTTGACCAGATCCTTCTCACGGAGAATGTTACACAACCGCAAAAGGTTTTGAAGAATGCCTTCTCTCTGACGATACGGTAGCTTTTTGGTGTCTGGAGAATTCCATGCACCCTCGTAGAACCAAAGAGCTTCTTGTTGATATTTCTTTTGCGTCTGCCTGTCAGCCAAGTCACCAAGCCGTTCGTTTATTGAATCAATGACTTTCCTGTTCGCCAAGGAAAATTCAAATCCTTCGAAATCTTTTTCTTCGTTCCAGTAACGTTGATAAAATTCAAACGTTTCCTTTTGAAATTCTTTCTTCTTCTCGCCTCTAAGCAACGCCTCGTAAGAGTCAATGATTCTGGTCATAACTTCACTGTGGTTTCCTTGTCCCAGGGATTTTTCAATCTCCCACGCTTGTTCGTAGTAATCTTCCGCTTCATCGTAGTCCTCTAAGCCTCGACGAAGTTCTGCCATTTGGAAAGCACTTCGTGCAGTGTCAGGATGATTTCCTAGAATGTCTTTCCTGATCTCGTAGGCGTTCTTTGCAGGTTGGCAGGCTTCTTCGAACTCTCTTAGCCACGCGTACGTGTTTGCAATGTTTCTGTTAAATAATGCTGTGTTTAACATTCCTGGGATTTTGAGTTGCTTGGCGAGCTCTAAGGCCTCTTGATAGCATCCGATTGCCTTGCGAAATTGCTTGCTTGCTTCGTCGTCCTGTCGCTCTTTTCGATAGATTTGACCTTTTCCTTCATAGCCTGTACCGATCTGACCTTTAAATACTGGCATGTCAAAGTGATTCATTGAGCCAGAGAGCTCCTTCCTCATTTCATAAGCTCTGGTATAATACTTTATCGCCTCATCTGGTTTGTCCAGCTTGTTGTGGCAATTGCCAATGGCGTTCAGGCATCTGGTAGTACTGGTGTGACTCTGTAGGATATCTTCCATTATCTTCAGAGACCGATGCAAGATTCTCAGGGCCTTTGCCATATTGCCTGCTCTGTAGTATACTTCACCCTGGACAAAGAGGTAAGAGCTCCGAGTAAGCTTGAAGAATTCGCTGCGTTTGGTTTCTTTCAGTACTGTTTTCAGCGACTCATTCGCCATCTTTAGGACTTCCAAAGCTCTTTGCCATCCTTCCAGCTGCAGAACCTGCAAAGCCTCTCGGCATTTTAATTCTGCTCGAAGTAAGGAGCCTTATAAAATAAAAAAAAAAATAAATAGATAGATAAACAACAACTAATTAACTACATACTCAAGGAACAGATTACCACGACCTATTGTTTATTCGTTTGTAGCCAATTCCAATTGGTGTACCAAGAAATCTGGTATAGCCCGCGCAATCAACAGTGTCCATCTAAGCATCTTTTAAAACGTATGTTATCCAAGGTAACGTTTATCTCTTAACGATAAAACTGGGGTAAACTGCAGTTCAAGTCTTAATCTCCCTTAAAAAGTTTTCCTCATTCCCTTGGGCAAGAATTTATCCTTACGCCAATTTCGCAGTAATCAGGCCCAGGCAAAGGACAAATATCGACCAATCGGGATCAGTCAATCACTCAATCGATCGATCAATCAATCAAATGTCGAGCAACAGTATTTTCCGTAATTTTTGCATGTCTTTGGTTTAGCAAATCTCTTTTGATCATAACTCAATCAATCAATGAAGCGAGACAAAAGCAAACCAACAAGCAAATGAGCTAGTACTCAATTTCTCCCTGCATCCGTTGAAGGGATTGAATTTTCATGGCCTACTTGTACCTCCTTGAACACGCCACTGTTAGTGAAACATACAGTTAGCCATTAAGAAAAGAAGCAAGACCATTCAAATATGAATTATTTCATATATACTTCACACCATTGAATTAATTAATCATTTTCACAAAACAAAAATGTCACGGTCAGTTGCTTATTCATCTGTAACAGACCAGGATTGGTCTGGAAAAGCCCACGCAATCAAGCTCGACCAAACAAATATCCTTCAAAATGTAGACGCTCAAAGGTGTTTTTGGCACTTAATAATAGAATACATGTAGCTAAATCCTCTCTCGCGTTGATATAGTTTTCTTAATTTACTATAAATGATTTCTAAAACCAATTTCATACTGTGTAGTATTGCTCAGGAGAGTTAGACAATCAATTAATAAAAGAAAGTTTACTACAATAAATCAAGAAAGAAATCATAGCTAGTTGAGGGGACCCCTCTACCAAATATGAACAAATTAATCAATAAAATATACAATGTAGTACAAGAAAAACGAACGACCGAATTCCTTCGTGCATCCTTCAAACCGGAACTGTTTGTTTGTTTCTATGTTGGTTTGTTTTTGTTAATGTAAGACGATTTATTTTTCGATCCTTTCAGGTTGCAAGAATTACAGCTATGTTGTAAGCCAGAGAAGAGACAGGGCCCCTAGCTAAATCAATAAAACAATAAAATTTTGCTCACCCTTCTTTCCGTCATCCTCGGCCTTTTTAGCCCAAGAGTTGAAAATGCTTCTCCTCTGTTTTTCATCAAGCATGGCCTCAAAAAGATAACAAATCATAATACTTTCATGATGCTCCTCTGGAATAAGAAGGTGGTCTGAGTTCAGTGAGATGTTCAAGGCAAGCTCAAAGTTTGGTTTGTCAAGGTCAAATCTGTTGAAAGCGTCGATGTAGTTTTCGTCCAAAATAGCTGAAATGTCCTTCATGTCGGACATGAAAAGTCTACAAAAACGGTCACTTGCTTTCTCGTAAACTTTGATGAAAACGTTACTGTTACCGATGCTTCGTAGAAACTTTCGCATCAGTGGATGAATGTCGTAAGAAAGGACCTTCGCCTCTGGATCAACCGATACGACTTTGCTGTTTCGCAAGCCCTCCAGCTGTATAACAGCCTCCGAAGGGTCCACACCGAGAGTGGTGGCAGCTGCTTCGGCGGAGAAAGAACGACAGAATAACGACACAGAAACGGCACTCTCTTTTAGCCTTTTACTCGGCAGGAAGAAAAACATTTTTCTCAAGCAGTTTTCTTGATCTTTGTCAATCCCCTCTTTCTTGTGGTCAAATATTTCTCTCTCCTTAGTAACCGGTGTAACCTTTTCTGCAGGTGGTAATTCCGTTTCTGAAAGCTCGGTCACATTCTCTTGCTCTATGGTTTCAAGGAGCTTTTTATCGTCTGCTATCTTCTGCCTTAAGATAGCGGCTATCCCGTTCAGGATGAGGGGATTCCCACGGCACATTCCTACCAACTTCTCCATTTGATCTTCTTCAAGGCTACGATTTCCAAGGGTTTGAAGGAGTGAGCTTGAGAAAGAGTTATCCAAAGCCTTTACCTCGTAATTGTCCACATCGAGAGTGTCGTCGTGACTAAGGGTAGTTCTCGAAGTCAACAAAATCTTCAAATTTGATTTTCCTCCATCGGTCTTGGGACCAAGAAGTCTCGTGAGAAACGCCACAAAGTTGGCGTTCAGGTCCGCCGAAGGCTCTCCATTTCCTCCCGCAAATTGATCAACATTGTCCAGAAGTAACAAGATGTCGCTTTGGCTGTCTCGCTTCAGTTGTTCCATTCGAGCAATGACTGGATTTGCTTCGTAGACTAAGACGGTTTGCTCCGATACGGTTAATGCGTTCAGGACGTGGAAGTGAACGCTTTTCATCTCATTTATTCCTCTGAAGTCGACTTTAAAGTTTCTCCCTGACCATTTGGAGTACGTTTCTATGGCAAGCCTTGTCTTGCCAACGCCACTCGATCCGTACAAATTGACAACACTCGAACTCCCTGTCGTTAGCTTTGTCATCACTTGCTTCAAGTCGTTGTCTCTTCCAGTCAGTTCCTCCCTTGTCTTTGTCTCTCGCTGGCGGACTGTTTTGAAACCTTGAATCTTTTCTTGGATTGTCTCCTTCTTGGATGTTTTAGGAGTGACAAACCTTTCTAACAACGTTAGATTGTCCTCCGACACGAGACCTTGATTTGCAAATAAACGAAGACATGGATACAGATCCTGTTCTTTTTGGTCCTCAAATTTGCCTTTAAAATTGCTTTTGATCGATGATACAGCCTGCCTAAGTTCTTCAGGGCTGAGTTCACCTGAAACGTCTTTTAAGAGTTTGTCAAAAGTCGGAGAAATCTCTTCAGTCGCCGAAACTGTTTCGAGCGACGCCATTTTAACCAACAATGTCGTGACACGTGTTACACGAGGCAATAAATTTATGCGTAGGCATAATATCGGAAATTGTTTATGAAATAATAACGCCATCCTAGTTTGACATGTACACGGTTGTTTTTCTTTCTGCGCCTACTCGATACTTCAGTTGATAACGAAGATCTGAAAGCGCGGTCATCATTCACTTGATTAATTAACTGATAAAAATCGTTCATATAGCGAATAAAGCAGAAGTGAGAGACACGCGACGTTTAAAAGACTCCCGTATCTCTGTTATCTGAGAATTATCAATTCATTCCATGACTTCAGCGCAGCGTTGATCGATCAGACTGGTTTTGCAAGTGTTCAAATGCTTCTGTCGATTTTGAGCCGGTGTTCTCAGCCGCTCAAACCTAATCAGTAATCTTTCCCGTGACTTGCGAAATGTAGACGTGCTTCTTGAACAAACGCGTGAACCGTTTACCACTTGTTTTATGGCAACTATCACTAATCGGTTCGGACAGTTTGTTAAGTAAGGCCCTGATCATTACACAATAAACATGATAAACTAACCGTAGTTTTAGTACTAATCATTTTACAAAGATTTCCCTCAAATGTTATCGTGGACTGAGTTAAACCTGGAGATAAGTATTCCGCTTATGAACAAAACGATCAGATTAGGCTCTCATGTGTATTCTCCTTTGTCGTCTTTGGCATAACTTTATGTAAAGGACATTTTTTGTCTGTATTCACTGTTCTTTTTTTAGCCCCGGAACTTTGCTCTCGGAAACCTCTTCCCTTCTCGGAATAGATAGTGCCCGTGGAGAAATATTCGAGCACACTTTCACGCCAAATGTAGTCTTTTGTTCATACAATAGACTGCAAGGCTGATACTACGTGAGAGACGTTTCCAGACACCAACATGACAAGGATCGCAACAGTGGACAGCTGTTTCGTCCTTATTGTGACTCATCAGCACTGTGTAGCGAGGATCTGTAACGCCAGCCAAAGAGCCAACGACATAAATTGCAAAATGACCAGTACACTGTTTCAAGTTCCTTACTTTGACCTCACTTAATTATTATTCATACATCTGTCTCGTGTGCCAAAGTAGTTGGTTGCGTGACTTTCGTAAGTGACTCTTTCTTTTCCAGTCTCCATCCCAGGCATTCTCTCCATTACACTTCACGACCAATTAAACGCTGATTTCTTGTTTCACTGAAAAATAGTTTGGAAAATCACTGATTACGGCTAGTAAGGAAATCACTAATCACAAGAAAAAATCAAACAAAACGAAACAAAACAAAACCACAACAAGCAATTTCACATTTCAAGTGGAGAGAAAAAGGTTATTTCCGAATCACGAAAACATCTTTTCCCACCCTCACCCAACGCTTCTTCGCCTTTTCGTTTTCTCGAAGTTTTTTTAAGAGCTAAAAACGACATTTACGAGAAAAAGTTATAAAAGAGCAAAGGTGGGCTAAATCACAAGCCGATCGACTAGGAAGAAAATAATCGTTAAATTTACTATGCATTCAGTGACTTAACTTCTCAGTGACACTTAACTTTTGGCTTGAAAGTACAAGAGTTCAATCAAGGTAGATGTTTATGAGAAATAGCAGTTTTGGAGGGATTGCGCGTGTGCGGTGCGTTTGACGGTTGTGGTGCGTTGTTTGCACCATTCCCCAGAGGAAAATAAACCACCAGAAAATTGCTGAACAGAAGGTTTAGTCAGCAGAACAATGGCTCTCCTTGTGACTTCTAAATTTTTGTGTATTTCTCTGCGAGAAACAACAACAACAACAATAACAACAACAACAAAAATAACAACAGCAATGGCAAATAACCAACAAAAAACCAAATTCAAATTCAAACCAATTTCTGCCCAACCTGACAACACGAACCTGTACGGCAGTGTGTTTATTTCTACGTTTCATTTTCGAATTTAACGCGGTTTTAAATATTTAGCTGTTCTTGGGATAATACTCACAGAGACAAACAAGCTCAATTTCCTCGACTTCGGCACCGCAACTAATGTTCCATTGTTTCTTGGAATCCTTAGCGATATCTGGCGGAAACAATGTACCTCCTTTCTAGTAATCGATTGGCCTGTAAACATCCCTTGACGCTCTAATACGTTTAAGATTACCGATCACGCGATTCCAGCTGTCAATCAGCTGTTGCTCCTTTCAAAACAATTCTAAGAAATGAGCTACATCGAAAACGAAATCGGAGAAGTTGCTGCAACCCACATTCTAAAATTGCTACAGCTTTACCTAGAGAGCAGCGGAAAGAAGCCGAACGACACGACTTCCATACAGCAAGCCGTAGAAAACTGGTTATGTAGCGTAGCACTGGGCTATGTGGTCAACAGTCATCAAATATGGGTATCATTTCCGAGAAGAGACTCAAAACTTATGGATAAAATCGTTTAAGAAGTGAGGCTAACAAATTCCAGTCTGCGACCAGGTTATTTTCAAACTTAAGATTGAAAGCTCAAACGTGTGTAACTCATGATAGATATCCTTTTTAATTTAACCCGTGGAAAGTAAGACAACTGTGTTATCATTTTCATAAGCAATATCAGTTTATGCTTCGCATAAATTACTTTCATCGTCAAAACACATGTCTTGACATTGTTGTCTGAGATGGCGTCGCTCGTAACAGTTTCGTCGACTAGGGAGATTTCTTCGCATCTTGACAAACTTTTTAAAGACATTTCAAGTGAACTGAGCCCCGACGAACTTAAAAAAGCCGTATCATTAATCAAAACCAATTTTAAAGGCAAATTTGAAGATCAAGATGAGCAAAATTTGTATTCATGTCTGTGTTTATTTGCTAATCAAGGCCTCGTGTCGCAGAACAAACTTACTTTGTTAGAGTTTCTAACTCCAAAAACATCCAAGAAGGAGAGAATCCAAGAAAAGATTCAACGATTCAAATCAATCCGCCAGCGAGAGACAAAGATAAAGGATGAATTGACTGGGAGAGTCAACGACCTTGAGAAAGTTATGACTAAGCTAACAACGGGAAGCTCGAGTGTTATCAATTTGTACGGACCCAGTGGCGTAGGCAAGACAACGCTTGCGATAGAAACTTTATCAAAGTGGCCAGGGAAGAAATTCAAAGTTGACTTCAGAGGAATAAATGAGATGAAGAGTGTTCACTTTCACGTTCTAAACGTATTAATGGAATCGAAGCAAACGGTCTTAGCCTACGAAGCAAATCCAGTCATTGCTCAAATGGAACAACTGAAGCGAGACAGTGAAACTGACATCCTGTTACTTCTGGACAATATTGATCAATTTGCTGGAGGAGATGGAGACGCTGCCACGGATCTGAACGACAAATTTGTGACATTTCTCCGGAGACTTCTTGGTCCTAACACCGATGGAGAAAAATCAAATTTGAAGATTTTGTTGACTTCGAGAACTACACTTAGTCACGGCGGTACTCTCAATGTTGAAAATTGCGAGGTTAAAGCTTTGAATGACGCTTTATCGAGTGCGCTCCTTGAGACCCTTGGAAATCGTTGCCTTGAGGAAGATCAAAAGGAGAAGTTGGTACAAATGTGCCATGGTAATCCCCTTATCTTAAACGGGATGGCCGCTATCTTAAGGCAGACAAATGCAGATGATAGAAAGCTCCTTGAAACCATTGAGCAAGAGATAGTGACCGAGCCTTCAGAAACGGGATTACCAGTTTCACCGAAGGCTACACAACTCAAGCAGGAGAGAGAAATATTTGACTACAAGGAAGAAGGGATCGACAAAGATCAAGAAAACTGCTTGAGAAAAATGTTTTTCTTCCTGCCGAGTGAAAGGCTGAAAGAGAGTGCCGTTTCTGTGTCGTTATTCTGTCGTTCTTTCTCCGCCGAAGCAGCTGCTAGCATTCTCGCAGTGGACCCTTCGGAGGCTGTTATACAGCTGGAGGGCTTGCGAAACAGCAAAGTGGTATCGGTTGATCCAGAGGCGAAGGTGCTTTCCTACGACATTCATCCGTTGATGCGAAAATTTCTAAGGAGCATAGCTAAAAGCAAAAATTTTATCAAAGTCTACCAGAAGGCAAGGGACCGGTTTTGCGACTTTTTCGTGTCCCAAATGAAGGATCTTTCAGTGCTTCTAGACAAAGACTACATTAACGCTTTCAACAGTTTCGATCTGAACAAACCTAACTTTGAACTTGCCTTGAACATCTCACTGAAGTCAGACCACTTGCTTATTCCAGAAGAGCATCATGAAATCGTTATGATTTGTTATCTGTTTGAGGCCATGCTTGATGAAAAACAGAAAAGAAGAATTTTCAACTCTTGGGCTGAAAAGGCGGAGGATGACGGAAAGAAGGGTAAGAACAATGTTAATAGTTTATTATTGATTGCATATCACAAATAGATAAATAAATAAATTAATAAACAAATAAATAAATAAACGAACGAACGAACGAATAGCTAGATAGATAAATAAATAAATGTATTTTCTCGTTTATTGCTCGTGCTTTCTAACATATAATGGTGGATGGATGGGTGGACGGACGGATGGACGTATAGATAGAAAACTTTATTCAACCACTCGGTAACTTTAATTAAAAAAAAAAAAAAATACAATTTCACTTTGCACTTTCGTTCTTCCCAAAAGCCGTGAACTATGATAATACTGCTAAGCTTTTGAAATATATACAAAATTATGTCAATATATTAAATGTGAATACATTAAATATCTATAAGTGAAACCAAGAAACAAGCTTACAAGTTAAATGTTGTGCTAAAAGTTGATTGAGAGATTGAGAGATTCCAATTTATGTTTGGAAGCTCCCATGAATTTTTCACATTTCATTTCTCCTGGTAACGCATTCCAGACTTTCGCTCCAGTCTAAGCAAAGCAATTCCAGGAGTAATCGGTTTTAACTACCGGTAAGGCTAGATTCCGTTTCAAGATCCTAAGATTATGAACCGATCTCCCGATATTTCTGGCAAAGATGCCTTCTAATTCTCTTGGGCCATGCCACTTATAATTTTGACCATCATGAGGGCTTTTTGTTTGTTTCATATCACTGTAAGATTGGACCAACGGAGTTTGCTTGATAATTCGCTAACAGGCATCCGGCAATCAGCACCTATGACTGCTCACCGAGCAGCACGATTTTGTAATGTTTGAAGTTTGTCATTGAGGTGGACACTGCATGATGTGGGTGGGTGAGTGGATGGATGGATGGGTGGGTGGATGGATGGATGGATGGATGGATGGATGGATGGATGGTGGACTGCTATAAAACTAATCTTAGTGTTTGTTCAAGTGAAATGACGAAAGTTTCACGGAGGTGTCTATGACCTGAACTTTAGACTACACCTACGTAACTGCAAAGAGACAGAATGTCTTTTTAATTAAGTGCGTTTTAATGGTTGTCCAAATGCAAAAGCTTTTCCGGAATTGACAGCCCTCTTTGGGTGCTACAAATAAATTATTAGTTTTACGTGAACCTTGTTCATAAGAATACACTTTTACGTTTTACTGTTATATTTTTTACCTGCAGGCTCCTTACTTCGAGCAGAATTGAGATGCCAAGAAGCTTGGCAAGTCCTTCGGCTGGAAGGATGGAGGCGAGCTTTTGAAGTACTAAAGAAGGCAGATGAGACACTGAAAACAGTACAGAAAGAAGTCAAACGTGGTGAATTCTTCAGGCTCATTCGGAGCTCTTACCTCTTTGTCCAAGGTGAGATTTACTGGAGAGCGGGAAATTTCGTTAAGGGGCTAAGGGTCTTGCATCAGTCTCTTGAGATAATGGAAGATATCCTGAAAAGCCACACAAGCATCACAAGATGCCTGAACGCCATCGGGAACTGTCACAGCAGGCTGGGCGAAGCAGATGAAGCGATAAAGTATTACACGAGAGCTTATGAAATGAGGGAGGAGCTCTCTGGTTCCATGAATCACTTCGACATGCCACTTTTCAAAGGTCAGATCGGTACAGGCTATGAAGAAAAAGGTCGGATTTGTCGGAAAGCAGGACAGGACGACGAAGCAAACAAGCAATTTCGCAAGGCCATTGAATACTATCAAGAGGCCTTACAGCTCGCCAAGGAACTCAAAATCCCGGGGATTTTAAACACCGCGCTGTACAACAGAAACATTGCCAACGCGTACGCGTGGCTGGGAGAGGACAGGGAAGCCTACCAGCCTGCAAAGAACGCGTACGAGATTAGAAAGGACATGCTAGGAAACCATCCTTGGACTGCACGGAGTGCTTTCCAAATGGCGGAAATTTGTCGACGTTTAGAGAACTATGACAAAGCGAAAGAGTTTTACGAAGAAGCCTGGAAGATTGAAAAATCTCTGGAACAAGGAAACCACAGTCAGGTTATGGTTAGGATCGTCCAGAGCTACGAGACGATGCTTGAGGGTGAAAGAAAGGCTGAATTTCAAAAAGAAACGTTTGAGTTTTACCTACGTTACTGGGACAAAGAAAGAGATATCGAGAGATTCCAGTTTTCATCCGCTAACAGGCAAATCATTGATTCAATAAACGAGCGACTTACTGAGTCGGGGGAGAGGCAGAAGCAGGAAAAATACGAAAGAGAAGCTCTTTGGTTTTATGAAGGGGCATGGAATTCCCCAGACACCAAAAAGCTACCGGATAGTCACAGAGAAGCCATTTTGCAAAGCTTGTTAAAATTTTGCAACATGCTTCACGAGAACGACCTATCCAAAAAGTACCAAGTCGAGGCAGTTAAATTTTATGAAAAACTGTGGAAAAAGAACAAGGCAGAGATGAAGCAAGAAGACAGAATACGCATCCTGACTGCACTTGAAAGCTACGCGTCTTCGCTTGGAGACAAGAAAAGGGTAGAGAAGTACTGGGCCTTGTTAAAGGTATGAAATGGTTCATTATCCTTTTAATTAGTTAAGAGTTATAGACTGATTTTCGATGGGCCTATCTCACAATGAAAATCAAACACACTGGAAACAAAATATCCCATCTCCCCCCCCCCCCCCCCCCCGGGACATGCCACTTATAAGGGTTGTCACAAAAAAAAGTTTGCGTATATGGAACTTCATGAGAGGAAATCTATCCGTAGAAGTATGTTGCATATCGGGGAGACCCTCATAACCCTTAGGCGTGGAATAAACTGCTGGAGGCTATTAGAACTGACAATGACATGACAACCCGGCATATGGCAAACTGTATGACATGTCTATAAGGGATTGTGCCTCTCATGGGTATACACAGTCACCTTTGTAAAACCAAGTTTCAATTCACACTTGAGGTGCACACTTCTCTTAGATCCTTGTTTATGGCCTTCTTAACCGTTTTCGCTCCAGCTCCGAGGCGCAACGTGCATAAATAAAAAATTGACTGACTGACTGATTGATTGATTGATTGATTACTTGCTTGCTTGCTTGCTTGATTGATTGATTGATTGATTGATTGATTGATTGATTGATTGATTAACTGACCGACCAACGGATTTACTGAATGATTTGCTTCTAAGTAACCGAATACACGAGTCTGCGCACTGGAGACAAACTTGAATAATTAAATAGCTGGAGCCTGTTTGGCCTCTGGACGCAGGCAGCGCATGCAAGATAACAATGAATCATTAAACAGTTAAAATTCTGTCTCCTTTGAAAGTACAAGATTACTTTCTGTCTGGGAATGGAAAGCCTTGTCATCAAAATATTCACCTTAGGCCTGTCTAATTTTGATAGGTGAGGACTCCACCAGGCTTAAACAGACGTTTGCATGATAAATTTTCTCTGTTTTAATATCTCTTTTTTATGCATTTAGGAAGCCAAGCAGAGTGGATCACTGGAGAGCTCCTTGTCATTCCTTCCTCCATCCGGATCAGCAGGTATTCTATATCAGCCTTTTACGAGTTCAGTAGTACTTACTGTGACAAATGTCCGTTAATCAGCGCTGATGTGAATATTGCTTGATTGAGATTGAAAAAGTGTGAAAACAGGTCCCAGATGAGACACTTTTAAGCTCATGAACAGCTGTCATTCGCTTTGAAAGCAAAGAAAATGGCTTTGACAGAAATTCGGTACACATGGCTCAAGTTAACCTGCCCGCAAAAATCGCCAACTTTGATACGAAAACCAGTCTAAATTTGAAAGTGTCAATAAAGGGTCTGATTAAACCATCAGGTTAAAAAAAAGAAGACATTTCTTCTGCGTTGACAGTACAGTAGAGAGGAATTGTTTTGTTCGAAGATCGTTTCTCACCTTAGAAATTACTTCCCAAGAACCAAATTATAGTCCCTCGTAACCTTTAAAATGCCCATACGTAGTGCGGTTAGATAGCGAAAGAGAGAGTAACGCGAAAAATCGCTATCACTACCCCTTTCGTTATTGACTGAGACGTTTTTGACTGACTACACGCCATCATTATAGCTTAATTCTGTGGTGTTCTGTAGCTCATTCGCATTTAGAGAACTACAAGAAACTGAAAATGGGCGGGCCATCAGGAATTTTTTAGTTGGTTTGTCACGTCTCTAGATTAATAGCCTGAATCCAGCGTAAAATATGCACAAATCTGCTATTTACAACCGCACGTGAATCTTAATTGTCCTCATTACGTCATGTACTTCATTCATGAAACTACCCAGTTAAGTGATAGCTTAATTGCCTTTCCAATTTTTGGTTAATTGGCAGTATTACTTAACATGTTTAATAAATGAATTTTCCTTTCGTTGATTAAATCAGCTGAACAGCTATCTAGCGAAGACGATTTCGATTCTGATAAAGACGTCGAGGACCGCGAAAATGACAGCGACACTGATGACGACGATATTACTAATATCGACGAAGATATCACAAAGAAGCAGGTGCCACAGTATGAATTTGAAGAGCAAGAGCTAGAGGAGCCAGAGAATCCGGAGGAACAAGAACCAGACAAGAAAAAGATACGCGAGTAAGTAACAGTTATAAATTGAAGGAAAACTTCGTTTCAAAGAGAATCGTGGCTTAATTAAAAATAGTTTTGTTTTAAGCCTTAAGTTGGTCTTTTTGTAGTTTGAAGTTATGTTTGAAATCGTGTTGTTAGTATTGCTTTATATCTAACTCATTTTAGCTTAAGTATTTAAGATAGTGCGCGTTTTCCCGTTTTCACTTAACCTCAGCGCGTGTCTTTCCTTTCAAAATTCTTCACTAAACCAGCTAGAGCGTTTTTATATATCGCAATATCAACAACGGCGCCCTATGAGTTGGCCTTAATTCGGCTGCCAAATAAAAATTATATACTTAATACTAACTCCGGGTGCAGGTGACGAGAAAACCATCTATCTCTACATAAACATCAACCGACTCGGGAAACTGGGCAGCAGTGAAACTAAGCAATGCCAAGATCTGACCAAAAAATGAAAAATATGCAGTGAGGTAAAACACCAAATCCATTTTCTTGTGAAAATTGCTGGACTTGCTGGATTTAAATTAATTGTGATGGTAGTCACTGTTGATCTTAACCAAAAGCATTCGCGCTTTCGCCAATTAGCATACCAAACATAGCAGCGTGGATGTAATAAATTTTTAACACTGCAGTTACACATTTAATAACAATGAAATTTTTCAGATACAGAGTACCTGACGAAAGTGATACCTGGAACCTTCAGGAAGCTGCTGCATTGGTTACATTTTGTCCAGGAGCCATAACAAAACCCTTGCTGATTACTTGTTCGTTATGGAATCCCAGGGCCCTATCTCCACCTCTTGGTAGTAATGAGGTCTTGGTAAGCAACGTGATTGAACTGTCACATGACGGTCCACCTGTCCTGGAACTCAGTGGAGATTCCCAAGGAAGCGTTACTGTTGCCATGATGCACAGTGCCTCTAATTTCAGGGGGTATGAAGTTGTTATCAAGCAGTTGGTTGACCCAGAAAACAATGAGTGGATAGATTTGGTGACCAACACCTTTTGGCATACATCAGGTATTGCATTAGAACAAACGTTAGGTAAATTGGTATGGTCAAAAAAACTAAAATTGAGGAACACCTTGGACAGCTAAAGATTTGAACTGAGAGCATAAATGAAATGTACTTGTATAATAATCTATATTTGAATAGTCTCATTACTCTCTCATCCATTTGAATTGTTTTACCTTGGGATTTTATTCTCAAAAGTGACGTGACGGTTAGTTACATATTGATAGTTCAGTTGCTAGAGCCTTGCACTGGTATCGCAAGGTCACGGGTTCGGATCTTGTTCAAACCTGAATATTATTTCTGGTGATATTTTCGCAGTTTCTCAATCTTCAGTTTCGCAGCTGAACTAAATTATCTTTCACATGTTTACTTCCATAATAACACGTAGTGTAGTGGACCACTCGAACGTCCTGCGTAACAGGTTTTAACACAGTTGCCAAGCTGCAACGTTTCACTCTAGCTTCAATCTCTCTTTGACCTTTGTGCATACATTTACATAGACATTATGGCAAAGATGAAGAAAATCTATTTTTTTTTTTTTTTTTTTTTTTTTCATTTTCTGTAAATGAATAGTTACTATTGTTTGGACAATCAGTTTAAAATGCTCGCTCTAAAACACCTCATAAAGGCCAGGAGATCCTATATCTACTAATATGATTATAGAATATAGTTACAATATAATAATGTGATATAAAAGTAATTATAATTATAATATACTTGTGTTGCAGCTAAATCTACCGTTCCCAACTGGCTTTTCCCATTTGCTGAGGCTGCATGCTCAATAACGCGTTATTCCTCTTTTGCCGCAATCTGGCGCCTCAAATCTTTCATTTTCCGGAAGCCCAAGACTGTCACTCCTGAATTTACTTGTACCGTGCCAGACTATCCAGATGTCAGTGTTTCAATCCCTTGGAATTCTGTGCCTGCCAAAGAAGACTTCTGTTTGACACTTAAGGTACACATATTTATAGCAACAATATATGGCCTCATTTTTTTGGCAATTTAGTATATACCGATCGAACAAAGTAGTGTCTGTGCATTCAAACACACACTTCAACTCCGATAATCGTGAGTGATCTTTGGTTTTTATCTGCCTTGCTGGAGAACAACCTATTCACAGGGACGTCCAAACCTGAGAAAAATTCAAGCTTAGCTGAATGAAGTCGCCCTGTTGGGATACCCCAGTGACTAGTTTGGTTGTATCTTGCGTGCGGTTATTAGTTCAGTGGTTATTCAACTCGCTAGTTCATTATGTCTTTTCAAATAGAGCCCTAGAGCTATTGCCTAAGTATCACTGAAAGGAGCCTAAAACGTAGAAGTATTCTCACGTCAGATAATCTCAATTATCAAATCTCGGTTACAAGCCATTGCATTTTAAATGACTCAAAACAGCATACGTGGGTTTTTTTCTTCCGCGGAAGGACAATGAAACATGGCCAATGCCATTCAAAAAACTACAAAGTGTCACTGAATGTCACCATTTACTATGATACGTAGAGTTTCATCCAAAAGATTTAACTAAAAGAGCTTATAAATCTTCAAAAAAGCGACTGAATTAAGGAGAAGGCAGCAAATTCCGCGGGAAATTCCAAAACCGAAAGCGAAAACAAATTTTTGGCTAGAAAGATAAGTTAATTAAACCGCAGTCAAACAAGCATTGAGCACGAATTTTTAATGATTTCGTTTTGCTTCTGGTCTCAAGGTCCAAGAACTCCCAAGCGTCGGTCCTAACAGAGAAGGAATGTCGGTTGGTCCAGTCCTTCACATATCATCTTCTCACAATGTTGAACTTTTGGAACCAGCAAAAATCACGATCCCTCTTACATTCTTTCAAGGTAGGGGGGATTTGGAAAACCTACTTCTTGGTCAGTGGAGGATATTGCACAATTCAAGAGAACAATTACAAGAATGGACTGAAAGTACGGATCAGCTGGTGATGCCGCCAGTTCTTCGGGATGGGATAGTGACATTCCAAGTCAAGCATTTCTGTCGGTAAGTAAAGGGCTGTTTCTTTCTCTGTAATCTGTCTTGAAGTACAAGAAACTTAAATTGCCTTGAGTTGTACATTTTATTCGTGTCTGTTTAAAAGGGTAAAATAATAGTTTGCTGCTAAGGTAAAAGAGCATCAAATAAGCAATAATAAAGTCAAAGGAGGGAGACGAACTGACAACGACGAAATTAAAAATAAGCTTAAGCTTTAAGCCCTGGTTAAACGGACCCGCAAGTAGTCGCAAGTAGCCACAAGTTGAACTTGCGTAGAGAGTTGCGTTGGGTGGCCAAACGGACTCGCAAGTTTCCTCGCAAGTACACGCAGGTCGTAAAAAACCCATTTCAAGGCAGACATATCCTGTATTTCATTGGCTAATAATAGGTTAATGGACGTCACTCAACTTGCGTTGACTTGGGTTGGGTGGCCAAACGGTGAAAAACTTGCGTCGACTTGCGTGCAAATTTGATCTCGACCAAAGTGAGCACAAGCCATCGCAATTCAACGCAAGTGCACGCAAGGCATGGCCAAACGGAGTTGCAAGTAGACACAAGTTGAAAACTTGGGTCTACTTGCGACTCCGTTTGGCCAGGGCTTTAGGTTGGAATGAGAAAGCTGTTCCTTTCTTTGCCAACAACATATAGGCCCCCAGATTATACACTCGAGTCGAACCGACCCACTGTTGGTCGGATGTATTGTGTATGGTTGGAGGTAAAACCTTCGCATGTATTTTCTGGACGTCCTGTAGGATACGTACTTCTAATATGTTTATTCACTAGATGTTCATGGGACATTGGGTTGTCTGAGAAAACTTGAAATTCATAAATAACAAAACCTTTCCGGTAACAAGTTGGCTCTGCATTAAATGACCTCACGCCCGGGTTTGTCTAGAATAGCCATATAATCAGAGAGCTGTAATAAAACATTTCGCTTAAGCTTAAGGAAAGGTAAATTTTCAGTCTCCTTGCTGGATTGACCTCCTATAATGTGCATGATTATGTACTATTTTTCTCAGGATTTGGCCATGTTGGTTAAAGATTAAGAAGCCCTTTAGCAGCGTATGGCAATTTGTTGGTGACTTACTCAAAAGAGCCATGGGACAACAAGCAGGGTTTTTAGCATGCCTGTGCGATGATGTGAGACCCACCAACTATCTGCTGACTCTGAGCTGTTTCCCAATTCACTTGAAATATCAAGTGAATAGCCATATATCGTCAACATACCTTGTGAATTTTCAAGGGGAGGGATCATCAGAGGAGCCGCTTTGTACCAAAGATCAGGCGTTCGTATCCTTTTCTGAGGCATTTTCGCTTCAGCAGAGTGGAAACACAGAAGACCTTTACTTGCTGTAGGTGACTGTTATTACCTATGTTTAATCTTGGTGGTATAATATAGCGCTTCTCGCATTATCTTTCTATCCTTTAGACGCCCTACCACCAATTCATGGTAGGCCTCTTCTTGTAGCTAATACAAGAGAGATGGTAAGTGCAGTAATACTCAGGAGCGAATATAGCTCTCGGCATTTCTGTGGCAAAATTCCTAACCAGTAAAGGAAAGGCTTTTGTAGAGGACCGTTTACGGTCCTGCGACTGTTCGAATATGCCTTTCTGGCAAGTAAATTTTCTTGTTAATGATTGATTGGACAGCCTTGAAGCTTACTTTCATAGCCACCGGAAAAGTGCATGTGAAGCGAAAAATATTTTACTTAGTTGTAAAATTTACCAGTTGAAATGTTTGAAACTTTTAGAGTGAAAATTGACGATTTTTCACGCCCTCAAAGTTGTGCCATTTTCCCCTATTATGGCGTTCACAAATTAGAACAAGCAAACACAAGCAATTTGGAGTTGCAATCCTAGGAGGAGAAAATTCAGAGAAGAACAAATTGACGTAGAACTCACCTAACAGTGAACTGTGGGTGTTACCGAAACAGGCATAAGTTAAACTGCCAGTTATTTGTTTTCTACCATTGAAAACTACCTTCGCACAATAAGAACCGTGTTCGTAATTAAAACAGTCTATTGGCAACAAAATGACGTCACTCCACAGTATTTTACACTTAACTCGACCCATTCCTCTGACTTTGTTAGCGGCTAAATGCACTATTTTGATAGCTTGCGAAATGATCAATTTCCACCCTAAAAGTCTCAAACTTGTTATCGTGTAGTTTAATTGATACATTTTATAAATATTAAATATTTAAAGATAATTTTCACTTCATAGGCCCTTTTAAGGAAAATCATCAGTGAGTAAAAATAATTGAACTCCTCACAGCTGTAGTGGTGGTCAAACGTTTTTGTAGGCTAACAGGTTCTTTGTTGTTTTCTTTCTTCGTTTAAGGTTTCTTGGAAATGCACCATTTGAGAAAAGTTGGCCTGTTACCATTCGTGACCCTGGTAATCTGCAAGTAGACTTCTTCAAATCGCAGGACAGCCAGGACAGAAGGCGAAGCCTATGTACACTGTTCATTATTCCAAGATCTCCAGTACAGGTCCTTTTTGTCCTTTCTTATTCGACTTCATGTATTCATGTTATCCACTAAATTCAACAAAAAGGCTGAATTATGTGCAATGTTTTTGTTGTTGTTGTCGAACTGGTATTTGGCATGGCTATGCGAACTACAAGGTAATGCAACCATTACAAGCAGCACCACTTCTTCTTGTTTGGTACCTAGTATTTTGAAGCCTTCTTGCTGCTGATCTTTCTTTTGTTGTATTTCCCTCAATAGGCGCCCCCGATGGAGTTCCCTCACGTTCCTGTCAGGGATGAAGTACTGTTAGATAGTCCAGCTGGTCTTGAACAGAGAAATGGTAAAACCTAACTTGATAGAGTAACATAAATTTTAATAGCAGGTAATCTTTGAAATTCTGATTCGGGATGCTTATAGTTCGACGCCTAACTGAAAGAAAATATATTCTAAACCTCACTAATAATTCGTCAAGTTTAAGCTAAGAAAACGGATACCCGTGAAGGTGTTTGCATATCTCATCTTAATAATGATTTTATTTCATTTCGACTGAGAAGATACTTGGAACACTCGAGATAGTGTTTCCATGAAATAATGAAATATCCGAAACTGAAAATAGACGCTCTAAGAGCATTAAGTCTGGCTTCGTGTCGCAATATCAAATCATACTTTACAAGTAAGTTTATTCAACACAATAAAAGCAATTAAAAAATTTTGAAAAAACCCGGATATTCCGAGGAGAGAGTTAAGCTTAGATATTTTCTATTCAAGTTGCTTCGTTGAGTATCCTCTCTTTCCAATTGCACGTTATTTACCTCATCTTCGAAGTTCTGCTTACTACGATTCTTGATTATTTTTCTCAACTTCTGAGTTGTTCGTCTCGGCATCGTCTCTAGTCAGCAGACTATCATCATAGCATTTTGCTAGTGTTTTCGTAGTTTGAATTCAGTCGTGTATTGCTCATTTGCTATCTCGTGAGAGCGAAGCATGAACTTAGCTTATTTGCCGGCTTTCAATCGATATAATTCGTTGGCCGACCCGTTCAGAAAACGATCGACACCTTCTTCGATTCTTTCCAAAACTTTCTTTACAAAACACAGCATTCCGCAGAAAGTTAAGTTGTTAACGAAGAGCAAGCACATGACAAACGAAGCAGCCGCATTCTCATCATCAATTTCTACGCTCTACGTTAGGAACGCCTTGGACCATGATGCCACATTTGGCGACCATATACTATTCATTTCTGGAGCTCTAGGGTGTAAATTAGAAATTATCTTGGCGCTAGCTCTGTCAGTCCTTTAAAGTTTTCCTGAGAAAAATTAAACAGGAAACTACAACCGAAAGTCTAGGGCCTGAGATGGAATTACACAGCAAGTTTTATTACTGTGCAAATTCGACTTTTATAGGTTAGTATCGCTTACTCATACAAATTAGGGTCTGGCAGGGAATTTGAAAGTCCACAGTTTGAGTGTCATTATGAAAAGTTGGTTCACATGTGCGAGATACTTTTCCCTACAGCTTTTATCTTCACGTTGGACTATAATAATAATTAATTTCTCTTTTCTATTTTAGAGTCTTCTGTAAAGCGAAGGACAGAACCTCCACGTATCAGCCCCAAGCGTATCAAACTCACCACACAGCATCTTGGAGGTAATGTTTCGAACAATGAGAACTTAACTAAAGAACCATGTTCTTTCACACTTTGAGCGGCAGCAACAGCTTTATTCTCAGCAGCAACTATCTCAGCCAAACTGATATCTCTACTGCCCTCGACCCTTTATTAATTAAGAAATAGAAAACATGTACCGTGTTTATATCGAGTTATAGAAACACGAGTGGAAGTTTGGGAGAACGAGAAATGCTGTGGGAACACGAGCCGCAGGCGAGTGTCTCCACAGCTTTTTCGAGTTCTCCCAAACTTTCACGAGTGTTTCTATAACTCGATAGAAACACGGGGAACATGTTTTCTACTTCTTTTAGAAAACACCGCGGCGAAAAAAAAGGAAAACAACTTGTTAACTTTGATTATCAAAATGTAAATTCTCTTTGCCTGGGCAATCATATCGTCGAAAGCTCGAGCTAGTTCTGTGTTTCCATCGAGTTATAGAAACGCGATTTTTAACCAATCAGCGCACGTATTTTCTTAGTACTGTTTTGTAACTGCCTGTACAAATCAGACGGACTAAAAATGTAAGCTAGAATTATATTGTGTTCTTTCAGTTGTTGTTAAAGATGGCGCACCAGAAAAAGAAGACCTTGAAAGACTGGCGTTGAAAATCGTCGAGGAATGGAAGGAGCTTGGGCGACGGTTATTAGATAATAATGAAGCAGAGCTGTATGCTATTGATGAAGAGAATAAGAAGCTGTCTGAAAAGGCTTACAAAATGTTGTTGAAATGGAAAGCAGCTAAAGGCTCAGATGCAACTTTCCAAGTCTTGTATGACGCCTTGTGCCATCATTTAGTAAATCGTCGAGATTTAGCGGAAAAATACTGCTTGGTCAATCATCACTAACGTGGCGTGGCGTGGCCTCTCACCCTCGGAAGTAAAAGGAGGGATGCCACCCAAATCCCCCCTTCCCCCCCCCCCCCCCCACCATCCCCCCTCCTGCCCTACGAGGTTTTCTTAAAGTTTTGAAAAGTCGATTCACTCTAAAGAGCTGAAACTTTCAGTAGCTTTTCATTCATCTTCCGCAGAAATTTTGATATGTCGATTGTGTGTCCGTGATTTTTGACGTTGCCATGGCAACCAAAATTTTTTAGTAAAGCTGGCCAAAAATCAACTTTTTTACATAATTCCCGATTTTTTCCACTTTTCTTCATAAAATTACAGAACTTCGTAAATGTCTACATTCCACAAACATTCAGGCCTGATGGCGGGTCATATAACGTAACTAACATCATATGACGTCATAATCAACAAAAATGGTGTCATCTTGTAGGGCAAGCTCAGGGCTATCCATGTAAATTTATTTCGGTGTGCCTTAACATAATTAAAACCCAGAGGAGGGATTCAATCCACCCTCACGGTGTGGCTATGAGTTTGCTTGTGCGTCGGAGTGTGAAAAAAGTAGTTAGTTCTCCTCTTGGGGAACGCTGTAAGAATTTAAGTTATTTGTTTCATTTTAATGTAGTTGGCGTGTTTCTTATTGTATATTTTTGTTTTTATATTATATTATTTGTATCTATTTTTGTGAGGGTCAAAGATTTTGTGGACCGGATTTTTGAAGTTTTGAAAAGCTGTTAGGCATACTGAAAGTGCTTTAAGTTACTACCATATGTCTTTTAATCCCGGCTTTTCAAAATATCCGATGAAAATCAGCCAGAATAAGCTTTCAGTTTTCTTTTTATAAATCTCTTCAGTTAATTGTAGGTAGAGCTAAGTTAAGATGTTCATTAGTTGATGAGAACTAACATAGATAAAGAAGTAGTTATAGACAGAGAAAATTAAAACTGATACAATTTATTCCTCAATTTTATCACAGTCACATCGTTTCTTTTGTCATTTGAATGTGCTTAGGCTTCTCCTTATTGCTTATACTTCCATTGTTTGTAAAAACCACCCACTCAATCGATCCAACTTACAATATATTATTCCCTTACGTTCGCCATATTGCAAAGACTGAGATAAACATCAGTGCTCTTTTACCCTCGGGCAAAAACAAATATATGCGCCTTTCGTTTTGATATGGAATTGAAGTGAGTTCACGTCCTTCTAAACGTGTGAAATGTTTGTCCTATTTTGCTTCATGTTCTCGTGGATATTCAATAGTCCAAACCAAGTAAACAGAATTGCATAATGTTGAATCTAGACTTTGCGGTCTGAGCCTCAAGGCTAGCCTGTTTGCACCTTCACAGCGGTAAAACGCAACAATCCAATAACTTTTAATTAAATTCTCTACCCACGTGAGGCATTCAAAGCTCAAATTTTGCGTAAACTTTTGACTTGAAAGTGGAGGAGTTCAGTAAAGAAGATGCATTCTCGTCGTCAGTGCTAATTTTTTGACGTCACCAAAAGAAACAGAGGCTCCGTGGACCAGAATAACTTAGGCGTTTCTGGCGGGAAATGCTCGCGTATCGTGCGTTTGACGGTTGAAGCAGTTCTCGAGGAAAGTTAGGGAACTTAAACAAACCACAACGGCAACGGCAACAGGGAAATTGCTAAAGAAAGGGTTTAATGAGCATTTCAGGGTCTCTAAACGTGAGTTCTAAATCTTGGTAAATTTTTCAGTGTCGTTCTGCAAAACAACAACTGGAAATATATGATCTTTCATATATTCACTAGAAACGACGCGAACGACATCGATAAGTTTTTTTAAGTTTCTTTTTATATATTTATATATTTATTTGCTTTTGGGATAACTCTAATTTGCGAGCAGGCTCACGTTGGAGCACAAGCGCGCGCGGCGTAGCCGCAAGCGCTTAATCAAGAAAGGGACTTTCTTGGCGCCTCTTCACCATGCAGACTCCTTCCCGCCGGATCGCTTTGCTCTTCGACGCTCGCGCGTGTGACTCAAAGGTGAGCCTGCTCGCAGGCTAGGATAACTCGAATAATAAAAGAAAATTCTGGATGAATCCGTCGGTTGTCGCGACGAGATTTGTAGAAATGTATCGTTGTTTTACATGACCTTGCGCGCGATCGGCGTCAGTTCGTGGTTTCTTGGAATTATCAGCGACATCCGGCGGAAACAGGCGGAAACAATGCCTCTTCTTGGAATTGTTTGTTACATGGTTGGCAACATCGCGTGACGCTATCATAAGTACAAGGATTCCACCTACAAAAAAACCTGTCAATCAGATGTGCCTCGTTTGGGGACAATTCTAAGAAATTGACCACATTGAAAACAACACCAGCTTTTTCGAACCAAGCTGACAGCGGGAAAAAAAAATTGACCCTCGAACTCTGTTTATTTGCCCTCCTTTACCTCACGAAGGAGGCGATTTGCTGGTTAACCATGATGACTCTCGAGAAGTCTACGACTTTTCGCAGCATTCTGGAGACACGCACAGAATTCAGTGCATGTGTTCAAAGCGGCAGGCCAAAAAATTGCTCTCTAAGGTTGGATTTCTTTCATAACTGGCGTAAGTCATCACCAAGGGTCTTCAGCACCCCCCCCCCCCACACAGTCCCCCTCCCCCCACCACGTGAATGCCAAAATATTCTAGAGTATTCTAGACTCGAATATGTGATTGTGACGCAATAGAATCCTAGAGTATTAGAACATGAACAAGTTTCATACTTCACATGTGTCTCGTGTTTCAGTCGAACACCACGGAACACTTGAAGTGTGCCATTTAGAATACCTTAAAACCCCACGTATGCGTCAGTATTAGAACATGAACACGTTTCAAACTTCACATGAGTCTCGTGTTCCAGTCACACGCTTCGGAACACTAGCGTGTTGTCTGACTGAACTACGCGGTGGTGTGTATTACTTGCATAAAACCCTTTCTTGACGACGCAAGACATCTTTGGCTGTGAAAAATGTGACGTAACTTTCGTATTCATAGCGTGCGATTCTCGAAAATTAGAGCATACTTGACGTATCCATTAGTATTCGAAGACGTTCACGTCAGAAGCGGCGTCGCGCATCTCGTGTTCCAGTCGCAAACTCTCAAACAACTGAGAGTATTCGAAAATGTTCTAGTCATAAATGATCACTATATCTTCGAACTGAGAACATCTAATGCAACATAAATCTACCAAAACGTGGCGCGTATGATTTATCGAACACTTCGAGTCATTCACGAGTATTAAATTTGAAAATGGAAAAACAGGCCGGATTCCGATAGGATATTCCAGGTGTGTTTCGAGTAAGCCGCAATGGAATACGTCAGAACATTGCGGTACACACGGCGTGCGCCGATCCGTATTCGAGCGAATTCGGGCCCGAATATTTAGCTTTTGGCGTAGTGCCCCCAACCCCCCCCCCCCCCCCAGCTATTTACTTATTAAATGGAGACGACAAAGTATCGTATAACTACTTGATAAGCAATGGAAGAGCCAGTCAATTAATAAGTATACTGTCAAGGTTTCAGACCGTTGAAGTCCTTCCTTCTGATTTTTGAGCGAAACGGCGAACTCGACGAAAGTCACCAAATCTACGAATTCAGTCTGAAATCTACCTACGTCGGTGTTCGGTGCTTCGGAGAGGAGATGACAGACGACAGCAAATGTTCGACAATTGCTTGGTTTGATTAGCGTACGTCTGGGAGACATTTGAATGTGTGCCATGGTTTGAGAGTCTTGTGAAACTGCAACACTGGCTGTTTGCAACAGTGGATGTCGATATCCCCTTTATCGGAAATCTCCAGGAAAGCGGTGACTACCCGTCAATTAGCTTTTAATAAAATGTGATGTTACAAGACGACTCAAGCGTAATAAGCAATATTATATTTATGCCCAATGTTGACCTAAAAAAAATGATTTTCAAAGCTTGTTATTATTTGGAGTTAAATGTGTTCGTTTAACTGTTATGCCAGAGTCAGTCCAGATATTATGAATGACGATAGAAATAACTCACTTCAGCAATGTCTAATTAAAAAATATAGGGAAACATTATTTTGGTGCTATTTATTTTCTTTGCTTTACTTCAACCAGAAATTGTAATTGTTAAAAAATTCTTGATCAGTTTTAAACAACCCTTAGCTATACATCTGGCCCAGTCGGTTCAAAAGCTGGATAAAGCTATCCATTGGGCAAGTCACTATCCCGGCAGGGTTAGTGATTTTTTGGGTGGATAGTCACCCATAGCCTGCGAGCCAGCTCCAGAATCTGTCTCTAGTGTCTGACCAGGCTCTAGTGTCTAGTGTCTTTTTGCGTTGAGCGAGTGCCCTCGTGCGGCTTCGCCGCTCGCGTCCCCCGCCCAAACACGAGAGACTGCTCTCTATACTTGTTTTTTTTTAATATGATAGCCGACAAGAACATATAGTGGTGATTTGTAACAGTATCAGTGTGGAAATAGTGTTGATTTACATTGGAAAAACAAAGCGTTGGTTGCATGACAGGTAAAACCGGGAGCATTTTAAGCGCTGACGAGTACTAACCACGCTTCTGCCGTGGCAAACCATATGACCCTGACAGGCCACAGGATAAGATGGGATCACTTTGACATTTTAGCCAGCGGACGAACTGATGTGCATTGTAAACTTAAAGAAACATTATTGATTTATATTTGCAGTGAGAAATTTCTTCTCTACTAGCCATTTATATGCTGTTTTTTGTTTTGTTTTGTTTTGTTTTGTTTTTCCCCAGCAGATTTTAAGTCTGTTTATTTTCATATATATCCATTGTCATTTCTTTCCTTATTAGGTACCGGTTTTTCAAATTAGGTACTAGTCTTTTCGTTTAAATTTATTGTAATGCAGCTAACCGTTTTATACTTCTGATGATGTATGTAGAAGCATACGAAACGTTAAGTTCTCAAATCAAGGTTTTTACTCAAGCTGAAATGACCGAATAAGAAGAGTTTCTACGATTTAGTCTCGTAGCTGTTAGGAAAAACAAATTTATTTAGACCAACCAGGTTAGCCTTTGGACAGCGAAAGTGGGCGTGCGACCGTCAATGTACAGTGGGCTGCCACTGACAGAGACCTCGCTCTCTATGACATTGTTAAGTATCTACTAGACATAAAGGCCAAATTGCAAAAGCTATCCAAATAATTTTCGCGTATTTAAAGAACTTGCATTCTCTTATTTGTGGATTCCGGATTCCGATTTCTGGTTTCTGGTTTCCGGTTTCCCATTTCCGGATACCAGACTTCGGTTTTCGGGTTCCCGGTCCCCGAATCCAGATTCTGGTGCCGGATTCTGGTGCCGGATTCTGGATTTCCTTTTCCGGATTTTAGGGTTCCCGTAGCAGTGGAGGCTAACTCGGTAACCTCGCGGTTCTCTTAGCCTCCATGCACAAACTACATACCATTGTCACCTTTAATTGTTATATACGTTTTATCCTAATATTGTAATTTCAAAATGTAAATGCAAAATTAAGTGAAGTCGAAGTTGAAGTTGAAGTTGGATTGTTCCCGAGTAGAATCTAGTACTAAACTGACCATATTACAAGCGTTCACTTTTAAACTTGTGCCTTCATGTACTAATTGTCTACTAGCGTGGAAGTAAGACATTTTTCAGAGAGCTGATTTTACCCAAAATGAAATAAAAATATTTGCTAACGGCAGCTGCTACAGAAGCAAGTGCTCATGAATTTCTATAACAGTTTGAAGAACGATGTAGCATGGCAGTTTGGAAAATCGAAATTATTTAAAAAGAGAATCACTGTTGTCCTGAAGATTCGGCACACCTCTCCCGTCCCACACTCCCATCTACCCATCATAGAGGTTAAAAAAATCTGGTCTAAACCACAGTGGAGATTAAATCCCGTTTAAAAATTAGTTCATAACTTTTTAGCTAAGAAAGTCTTTGACCCCTTTTAAAAGAAATGCGGCTGTCGGGAGCCGGTTGTTGACCGGTACAATAAAACATGATCGATTTGGTAAATCTACCGACAGATCAGAGAGCGCGTACTATCTCAGTTGTTATGTAATTTTCTTGAGATATACGGCTAAAATTAGTGCACGAAACACCGAATAAATCAGATAGCGTTATTTAAAGCTGTCAAGCTCTCGTTTTGTTGAAGAAATTATCTTTCATTCCATGCATGGGTGATTTCGTTAAAAAATGTTCGACTAACTATCTTTTAAATGAAGATAAACGTTTATGTCGCCAGTCATGTCGAATATACACAAACTGATAAGGTCTGGTGAAAAAGCTTCGCGATCTGCACGCCTTGACAGACCGTTTAATGAGGTTTTGCTCAGAATAGCGTCCGAAAACTGTCTTACATGAGCGACGGTGTGAAACGGTTCAATGACAATCCGTTTAAGAATGTAAACGGCAAAAAACTCTCTTGATTGGCCGTCAAACGTTATGGATTATGAAGCTGTTTTTCTCACGGGTGGTTTTAGTTTGTCTATATTGGACACGAATATGTCCCATGTCCTTTAGGAAAACAACAAACTTATTTGAGTTTAGAGAAGAAGCTGATTGCACTCGCCTAACGGTTCGCACACAGAAGCTGTGTGACCCACTCTTCATGCCTCGCGCGCCTGACTGATTGTTCCGCCCGGGGGGGGGGGGAGGTTACTCGCAGAAAGTTTGAGTGGGGGGTGTGCTGACTGCTTCTCAAAACCCTTACCTTATTTATGACCAAAATCTACGATCTTCCCCACCCTATTTATGACCTGACCAAATATTCGATACCTTATTATGACCTGACCATTAAATCAAAACCCTATTTCAGACCTTCGTTATAATAATTTCCCTAACTCAGACCAATGTTAAATTACCTTAAACATAATTTGTGAAGGGCTTTTGTTAATTTTCGTTTTCGATAATGGTGAAAAAGTGGCTTCTTAACAACATACCCATATCAAGGCTAGAGTGCAAAAACCATACCCTATTTATGACCAAAACGGCTGGAAAACCATACCCTTTGGGACCGCACATACCTATATAGCCCATATTAGGGAGTGCCCCCCCCCCGGAGGGGTTGTTCCGCTTTCGATTAGCAGTTCGAGTTAAGATGGCGGTGCTTATTGATCGCCCGCTAGGGTTACAAGAGCTCTTTACAAGCATATCTCCAAAATTTAATTCAACAGAATCAGACGATGTTGTGCAATCACTGAAAAGGAATTATGGAGGAAAATTTAATTCGGTAGATGATCAAGATTTGTTCTCATGTTTGCAACTTCTCGAGAAGCATGGCTTTGTGTCTGACAACCACCTCACGCTGATCGAAGAGTTTGTTGCGCCGAAATCGAACAAGGAAGAACAGATCAAGGAAATGATCAAGAGTTTCAAGGACTCTCGGGTGCAAGAAGTTGATCCAGAGAAGGAATTGCCAGGGCGACAAAAGGAGCTCGAGGAAATTATGGAAAAGCTTGAGCCTAAAGGTCAGTCGCTGGTGTTGAACTTGTTTGGATCGGCCGGAGTGGGAAAGACAACACTAGCAAAGAACGTTTGTTCTAGATGGCAAGGAAAACAATTCGTTTTTGATCTAAGGGAAGCTAAAGATATGCGAGAGATTTATCTCAACATGATGAGCTGCCTTGAACTAACTGTTCCTATCGGCTATGATGATCAGAATTATGTTGTTACAAAAATTCACGAGAAAATTCAACCGTTAAATCAACCAGTTCTCTTCTTACTCGATAATGTTGATCAGTTCACAACTGGACAAGGAAGAGAAGGCAAGAACTTGAAAACAGCTTTTGTGCAATTTCTAGAAAGGCTTTCAGAATTTGATGAGAAAGACAATAGAACATCACTTAAACTACTTATGACATCCAGAACACAATTGCAAGACGCAAAAAAGGTGGACAATTTTGAGGTGAAACCTCTTGAAAGTTCCTTCTCAGAGGAAATCCTGATTTCTAAGGGAATGATTGATGTTAATACCCACCAGAAGAATGAACTAATTGACATCTCTAAGGGAATACCCCTTCTTTTGAAGGGATTAGCAGCTATTTTGCGACAAGAAAGAAAATCTGCTGATGACCTTATTGCTGACGTTCAGAAAGGGAAAGGTGCCACTCCAAAGAAATCAGAATTGGAAGAAGATGCTAAAGAAAAGCAATTAGATTTTGAAGAAGAAGGAGTGGATATAGGTCAGCTGTCTACAATTATGGAAATGTTCAATACACTTCCCACTGATAGCTTGAAAGTGTCTGCTGTATCCGTTTCGTTGTTTTGCGGTCCTTTCTCTGCTTCTACTGCTGCTAACATCCTTGGCCTCACCCCATCAGACACCTTAGCTCAGCTGGAGGGGCTGGTTACAAGTGCAATTATTTCTGTGGTTAATAAAGAAGCAAAGGAAGTGATGTATGACATTCATCCACTTTTAAGAAAATATGCTAAAAGTATCAAGGAAGATGCAAAATTCCACATGGCTTACTTGGAGGCAAAGGGACGATTCCATCAGCACTTTATGGCAAAGATGGAAAAGATTGCAAAACTTGTAGAGCCCGACTATGTTGAAGCATTCCAAATGTTTGAGACTGACAGAGCGAACTATGAGTTTACTTTTGAGATCTCTTTGCAGCCAGACTATTTCAGTGTTCCAGGTGATTTTCGTGAGATTGCCCTGATTGCATCACTTTTCAGTGCTATGCTGACTGAAGACAAACAGATCAAGCTGTTTCATTCGTGGGCTGAGATGTGTGAAGATGATGGACGGTCAGGTAAGGTGCCTGTAATGATAGTCTTTACGTCGTTTAAAATGCTCACCTCTGTCACAATATAATTTACAATGATCTCGTCGATCAATTTTGAGAAATGTTGAGACCGTTGATATTTTAATAAGTTCTTCTACCTCATTTATGCATTTATTATTATATTTTTGGAATTTATTTATCATCTTAAAGCGGCCCATATTGTTAACAGTCGGATAATTGAAGTGGTTACCTTGTCCTAAAATTATCTACATAATTATTATTAATTTTCCAAAGAATTTACATGAGTTTCAAACTGCCACAACACATATACATTGATAGGAATAAGTAATACGAGGGCATGGGGCTGAAAATTATATTTAAAACCGGCCTCTAACTTAGAAGGCTTAAATGATAGTTTTCAGTAGAGTTAACTTAAAATTTGCCCATTTTGATTATTTGTTCAAACCTTAAACATTGTAATCATAAAGCTCCCAAATGGTGTTTCTGCGCAAACTTCAGCTCAAAGAAATCGAAATTATTGCGTTCCTGTATACGGATAATTTTCAAAATCTGAAATTTAAATGCCAAAGTAAACTCAAACAAGCAAAAATTAGCGATAAGAAAGAACAACGTTTCGGTGACATCGTGACACCGTTTTCTAGTTCAAATGCAAAAAAGATAAACAGTCGGAAAATTCGCTCAAGATTAACATACTTCGTAATTACGTATGCAATGTCACGCAAATAGTTTTGCTCCAATTGAGTCCGACTGAAATTGAGAGATGGTGCTAATTCTCTAATTAGCAGCATTTCATGCACTAAACAATCTAACCTATTCATGTACTTCCTGAGAACGGAAAAATGTCTGTACAGGTCTTTCCGAACAATGCAGTGTTCCATCTCTCAATGTCCAGTCGGACTCAATTCAAGCAAAACTATTTGCGTGACATTGCATATGTAACGAGAATGTTTATCTTGAGCACATTTTCTGACAGTTTATCTTTTTGCATTTGAACTTGAAATGTCACCGAAACGCTGTTCTTTCTTATCGCTAAGTTTTACTTGTTTATGATTTACAAAACCTAGACTTATAAAGTATATTCAAAGCTCTCAAATGGGGCAAAAGATCTGTGTTTTCGGTACTGTGTTTTTTATATAAAAACCACGTTTAAGACGGTATGGGTGAATGACTTTTCAATTAATTTAGAGTTATTGTTAAGGCCGTCGCCGAAGGCGCTTTTGAATAAGTTAACTAAATCTTTGATGTTGATGATGTCATAAATCGGGACTATGGAATCGGCTTTCGCATAAGCCGGCGACAGTTTACTCTCACAATGCAGTACCTCTTTCCACCCAGGTGTATAAATGGGTGAAGACAAGCAATAGACTGCAAGGCTGATAGTACGTGAAAAACGTTTCGAGACACCACAGGCGGCCCAAGGTCTCAATGTTATCCTTTTTTTTCCTTTTTATGCGAACGTTCAGGCTAACGTGACATATGGCATGTAATATTACATAACGACCGAATTTGACAAAGTGTCAAGATTGGTGTCTCGAAAAGCAAAAGAATAAATGTGGCTGGACAAGGCCAGCCTAAACTTTTAAATATTGAACACTTTGTCTCCTTGCGCCCCGAAACACATGATGTGGCAACGCGTGATTCGGGGCGCAAGTGAGCTCAGAGTACGGAACTTGATATAGTGCACGGGTCATTTTGCAGTTTATGTGCGTTGGCTTTTGGGCTGGCGTTACATATCTTCGCTACACAGTGCTGACGAGCCCCAAGAAGGGCGAAACAGCTGTCCACTGTTGCGATCCTACTTTATCGGTTCTTGTCAAGTTGGTGTCTCGAAACGTTTTTCACGTTGTATCAGCCTTGCAGTCTATTGCTTGTCTTCATACATTTCTTTTTGGCTGATCAGATCTCTTCATGGTAGATCCTACGTTGGCGGCGTTTATCGTATGCGGTCCCTTGCAGTTTCTGGTTTCTCGTATAAATGGGTGCCGGGGAACTTAATACTGGGGGGTAACCCTGGGATGGACTAACATCCCATCCAGGGAGAACTAGAAATACTCCTGCCTTATGGGCCGCTTGGCACAGTATTATGAAATTTTGGACGAAATTTTAGCTAAGCAACAAAGATGTAAATGTTAGTCACGCTTGAGATTTTGTGAAAATATTTTTGATAAAAAATATTTCCAAATGAAAATAAGCGAAAAGAACCGACGTTTCGCTGTCATCGTCACGCCATTGTCAATATTCTGCGAGTCCTGTTTATGAAGTCGGCTGGACTTGCTCACTCTGACTTATACGGCAAAGACATTCCATACATTTTCCTCTATAATTGTAAACGTTCAGATCAAACACTTCACTGTATTTTGTTTTTATAATATTAATCTAGGATCGGACAGCTACTTACTGCCATATCATTAATGTTTATCATCGACAGATTGAGATTATCTTGGCTAAAGTGCCAATTTGTTTTCATTTCATTCAATAAATAAGTGTGAGATTGGTCAGCATTCTGGCATGACTTTATATTCATAGTTGGTTGGCAAGTTAAAATTTAAAATATTATGACATCACGCCTAACAATTCGACCAGTAGCTTTGTTTATTACATGACTGAGAAAATTACTTCATTATGTGATTGGCTGAGTGCAGCCCAATTTTTCGTTAATTCTTAATTTGTACTGCAGTGCATATTAGGGTCGAGCGGAACCGTTCTATATCGCGATCGGCTGATGCTAATAATAATAAAAACTACCCAATAATTGGTGAACATGTTGCTGTCAATTTTATGGTGCAATAGGTAACCATAGCAACAATATGACCTCCTTAAAACACCATTTATTTAAGCTTTAAGCGCTTATAACTGAAAAACGAGCTCGGTTACCCCCAAGTTTTATTATCGAATTGTGATGATAGGATGCAACTATTTGGAAAGCTTAAAAAAAATTCTGTGAGGTAGGTTCAGAGCCACCTTAACTTTTCGGAAATTTAAGGTGGCTCTGAAGCCACGTCACATGATTATCTTAAACTTTTCAAGAAGTTGCATCTTATCATGCTTATCACAATTCGATAATAAATAATGAGAGGTAACCGCGCTGGTTTTTGAGCTAAAAGCGCTTAAAAATAAAATTGAGGATGTTTTTAGCATGTCATATTATTGTTATGGTAGCCTTTTTTATAAAAGGGATGACCGCAACTTGTTTACAAATGACTGGGCATTTGTGTGATACCATTATTGTAGCATCACTTGTTAAACAGTGGTAGTATTCATCCTTCAAAGTATAGCTGTTAAAAAAAGTCTTTGACCGTTACCAGCCTCCTCAACGCGCGCGCGTTCGCAATTTTCTCAGTCATATGATAAATGAGTAATCGTATCAGAAGTCAAGCAATTAGAAAACAAACCTTTACTTAAACATGACATACTTTTACCTAAACTAACTTTTAGTCTGGGGAAGGGTTACGTGTACTTATACAACCCCCTTTTTTTTTACGTGACATTCATTTCTTCGTTTATTGTTATGTCTTTCAAAAGTTGTTTTTGCCGTTGTTGTTGTCCCCGCACAGGCTCTCTTTGCCGGGTGCAGTTAAAATGTTGGGAAGCTCGGCAAGTTTTAGATGTTGATGGAACTGAGAAAGCATTTGAAGTGTTGAAAGAAGCGTCCTGTTCATTCGATAATATTCAAGATAAATCGAGTGAATCTTACAGGCTCAGCAAAGGACTTTACCTGTATACTGAGGGGGAGACTCACTACATGAAGAGAAACTACAAGAAAGCACTGGAAATCTTGGAGTTATCGTTACAATTTAGAGCGGAACTCCTTAAAGTTCATTCTGATCTTGCAAGGTGCTACAATGCTATTGGAAACTGCCATTTTCACCTCAACAAACCGGAGACAGCACTTGAGTTCTACACTAAAGCATACAACATACAAAAGGAAATTGCTGGTTCAGAGTATCATTTTGACATGCCAATGTACAAGAATCAAATCGGCACAGCATATGAGGGTCAGGGAGACTACCAGAAGGCAGTGGAGTGTTACAGAGACGCCCTGTATCTTTTGGAAGAGCTCAAACTTTCAGGGTTTAGCGATGAAGCACACTTCTGTAGAAACCTTGCCAATGCTCTTATGTTTCAGGGGAAGTATCGAGAAGCAGTTGAACCTGCAGAAAGGGCTTACAACATAAGGATGACGCTTCTTGGGAATCACCCACTAACCGTGCGTAGCATTTTCCAGCGAGCAGTGCTTCAAGCCAACTTAAGTAAATTTGATGAAGCGCTGGAGCTTTTCCGCGAGGCGTGGGAAATGGAGAAGTCGCTTGGTGCAGGAAACCATAGTGAAGTATGGCGGAAGATTATTAAAGGTGTTGAAGACATGTATGATTACTCAGAGACAAAAAGAAAGATGGAACGACATCTGCCGTCATTTCATTCCCTGGAGAAGGAAAAATTTAGAAATGATGCGCTGAAATTTTGTCAGCGCTTCTGGGATGAAGAGAAACGTTCTGTGCAGTTCAGCTTCACTGAGTACAACAAAGAGATCATTGATGCTTTATTGCACTTGGTTCGTGACCAGAAAGACAAAGATGAAACCGAAAAAGACGCCTTGTGGTTCTATGAAGGGATGCAGACTGCTACTGAGAAAGAGTTTCAAGAGGAGTTTGACCAAGAAATAGATAACAGTAAGCTTAACGAGATGCTGAAAGAAAGAGATGAGTTCTTGGACAAAGTAATTGAGTTTTGTCGCAGTCGAGCTGAGCACGAGAAACTCACAAGGCACAAAACCATGAAGTTAGCACTGTACAAAAAAGTTCTTGTGAGACCAGACTTTGTTGCCGAGGACCATGCCTACGACAAAGCGACACTAAAAGACAAGGTAGAACAGCTGTACCGAGATGTTGGTGATGAGCAACACATTCCAGAATTCCAAGAGGGCCTGTTGCATACCTGGCAAAAGCACTGGGAGGTAGGGAAAGGTGGAGCGAAGGCGAAGGAGTTTGGTTTGGCTAGGGAGAGAACAATCATTGGAATTCTCCAGTTATGCAAGCAACTTAAAAAAGAGGAAATGTTCAGAAAATACGGAAAAGAAGCACTGAGTTTTTATGGAAAAGAAACACTGAGTTTTTATGAGAATGTATGGGAGGTGAAGCAGGCTGAGATGAAAGACCTGGAAATGGAAAAGTTCCTCCATCACATCAAACAGTTGGCATCGTCCACTGGAGATAATGAAAGAAAGAAATGTTATGATGAGGCATATCGAGTAAGTATCCCGCTAGCTAAGTTGAAGGACGAGAGAAAAATCAAGTGAACTTAGCTCAATTAAAAATATGATGGGAAGTTGTGGATAATAATTGAGAAAGGCCACCTCGAATTTACAGTATGCTTAGGAGTTGTTGATTTAGAAATTGTGCTTCATAACACTTATTTTAGAAACATTTTTGAAATACCAGGTTCCTTTTTGTAAAAGCCCCTCTCCTCCCACCCCTGCCAGATAAACTAAACCTACCTACCTGCGGATTATACATATAAGCCAAGGGCTTACTATACGGCAAATTATGGTACACTAGACACAAAAATAGTGAGCTAAAGCCTAATAATAAGCTTCACATTTTCATTCAGCATCATTAATTGACTGACATAGCTATTTTTTAGCTTACATATGAAGTGGCCTGGTCATACCGTTAAATCGTTTTCCTTAAGAAAAAGAACTTCATTCTGTTGTACTTCAATAGTTCCATTCTATTGTTTTTTCTTAGGTTCTCCAAGATGAGAAGACACCAGGGGCCACGGTACCCACTAAAGGTAGCAAATGTTTGAATTTGCTGTTATTAGAGTCAATGTTTTATACACTTTAAAGAGCAGGGATGTTTCTTTGCATGTATCAGAAACTGGCTTAACCGGCAAATTTGACCGGCTGAAAAAGCGCTTAACAGCGGCTAAAATTTCATAAGAAAACAGAGGATATTAGGCACAGCTTATTAAAGAGACTATATTTTTCTTGTACATACCTGACATTGTTGAAGCAAAAGCAGGAAATTGAAGGAATTTTTGCAAAAGATATCACTATCCATGTGGTCTATTGCTAGAAATGATAATGTGTTGTTCCAAAAAAACTACCCCTCCTTCAGATAGTTTTTGACCTTGTGCCTTCCTCCCTTCGCTTCCCCCATTCAGCTGGACCTTGGAAATTCCACTTAGCCTTCACACCCGCCTTTTGAGAACTTTCGAACTTGAAATTCTGTCTCCCTTGAAAATCCAATGGCCTGCCATAGAGTGGTTACCAGCCAAATAAGCTGTAGCAGTAGATGAAGTTTTGTTTGTGGTATAATCAATGGGGAAAGTGGTATTGGTCAAATTTGATTTGGTTGGTGGTATCGGTAAATTTTGAAGACTAGCCAATGGCAACATATGCTGTCTCCCTCCATTCAGGGCCCAGTTGTTCAAAGGGTGGATACTGACCCATCACAAGATACAACACTATCGAGTGGATAATTGTTGACAAACCAATCTACGCGATCCACTGGATAGAGTTTTATTCTGCGGATATCTTTAATTTATCCGCTCGTTGAACAACTGAAGCTAGATGTTGCAAGAGTCACAAAATCCTGGGCAATAACAGTCACAGACTAGCATCCTTTTCCAATCCTCCCACATACATGCAGAGGAACATTAGCACGGTACATCTAAGTGTTGACATCAATGCTCTAGCTGTAGGCTGGCTTATTTGTGGCATGTGCAGAGTATTCCCTCTACCTTTATATGGGATGCTAGTCTGTTACCAGTTGCCATGTCTGAGGTATTCATCGACAGGCAAATCTTTTTGAACTAAATCTTTCATAAGGAGTAACTTCCTGAGGATGATTATGCCAGGCAGGCAAGATAGGTAACATAGCTGGTGAATTCGCCTGACTGCCTGGCCTTTAATGAAACCCCCGCTTGGCCCAGCGGATTGCTCCAGCCTTTTCGTCTTATTTTACTGATTAGTAAGTATGTATGTTGTTTGGAAGTACTGTGAATACTGACTGTCTTGCCCAAAAATGTTATGTAAGAAACTAGTCTGGCCTCCGATGTAAAAGTAAGAAGGATACTTAATTAATTAATTAATTATTAATTAACTATAATTATTCGTGAACTTGGCTTATTTTGATATTTATTTATTTATTTATTTATTTATTTATTTTATTTTATTATTATTTTTTTGCAGACTCTAAGAATGTAGAGGTCTCTCTGGCCAACGTATTTTCTCTAGAAGCTGAGAAAGGGGGTGATGGTAAGCAGGAAAAGGAAGAGATGGAAGTCAGTTTAGAGGAGACAACGGATGTAGCCCAGGATATTAACGACAGCAAAAAGACCCTCGTCAGGAGGTAAACGTGTCTTAAGTGTATTGCTGTGATTTTTGTATCTTTCTATATTTTCACTTTCTTTGTACCCTGTACTTGAATTGAAATCTCTGAACAAACCCAAGATTATCCAGATACACACTTACCAAGCTTTGTTAATAGCATGTATTTGTCCACACATACCTAGTTTATTAAATATACTCTACACTAAAATGTAACATGATTTATATTGGCCGCAGGACAAACTACAGTATCGTGGAGGAAAACTCTGAATAATGTGTGAATTAGTGAATTTGAATTTGTGAACATTGCCGTGAATTGGCAGACGGTCAAAATGTCGATGCTGCTCCAAATGGAAGAACTTTGATAGATGTCAATGCAATGGAGCCTCTGCTAAACTGGTATCCCCGGTGCCAGGAAAAGTGCCCACTCAGGGGAGTTTTCTGCTTATGAGAGGTTCAAAATGTTTTGGAGGTGTACTTAGTGGCAACAAACAGGAGGTGTTCCTGGTTCCTGGTTCAACTTCCTGCCTATAGGAGGTGTATGTTTACGGAGGTTGAACTGTATTTTTTTTTTTTTTTTTTTTTTACCAATTACTTGACTCAGTGGGATCAATATTTATACCACTAGGAAGTCAGAAGTATTGTGGTGTACGTGTAATTAATGCAAATCTGTAGTTACATGTTTCGTAACACTTTGATTTTTCAGAGGAGAAGTATCCCCTGAAGGTGATACCTGGAACCTTCAGGAAGTTGCTGCATCTGTCACATTTTGTCGAGGAACCATAACAAAACCCTTACTGATTGCATGTTACCTATGGAATCCCACGACCCTCTCTCCACCTCTTGGCAGTAATGAGGCTTTGGTGAGCAACGTGATTGAACTGTCCCATGACGGTCCACCTGACCTGGAATTCAGTAGGGATGCCCAAGGAAGCGTTACTGTGGCTTTAATGCACAGTGCTTCTAATTTCAGGGGTTATGAAGTTGTTATAAAGCAATTGGTCGACCCGGAAAACAATGAATGGAGAGATTTGGTGACCAACACCTTTTTGCATACATCAGGTATTGCATTAGAACAAGTGTTAGGTTAATTTGTATAGTCAAAAAAATAAAAGTGAGAAACACCTTGGACAGCGTAAGAAACATTTGGACCGAGAAAGCAAATGAAATTTTAACACCGCCTCTCAAGCATAGTAAACAGTACCAAGTGACATTTCATCCATAGACTTATAATTAAACTGACTTATTATAACTAAAAGTTATGTAAGGGTTAGTTATACAGATTGACAGCTCAGTTGCTAGAGCCCTGCAATGTTATCGCAAGTTCACGGGATCGAATCTTGTTCAAACCTAAATATTTTTTTAGTGATATCTTTGCAAGTGCTTAAACTTCTCCCACTATAGTTGAAATAAATGATCTTTCATATGTTCACTTTCATAATTAAACGTTGTGGAGTTGAACACTCAAAGGTACTGCGTAATAACTTTTACATCAACTGTCAGACTGCAGCGTTTCATTTAGAGATTCAGTCCCTCTCCGAACTTTCCGTAGACATTTACACAGACTACGGCAAAAATGAAGGAAATCGATTTTTTTTCCTTTTCTGTCACTAATAAGTTACGATTTCTTTTTTGGACAATCACTCTCAAATGCTCGCTCTAAAATACCTCCTGAAGGCTAGGAGGTCTTACATCTACTAATGAAATTATAGAAGTTATAGTTACAATATAATAATGTGATATAAAAATAATTATTGTTGTGATATTCTTTTGTTGCAGCTAAATCTACCGTTCCCAACTGGCTTTTCCCATTTGCTGAAGCTGTATGCACAATAACGCGGTATTCCTCCTTTGCCGCAATCTGGCGCCTCAAATCTTTCATTTTCCGGAAGCCCAAGCCTGTAACTCCTGAATTTGCCTGTACAGTGCCAGACTATCCAGATGTCAGTGTTTCAATCCCTTGGAATTCTGTGCCTGCCAAAGACGACTTCTGTTTGTCAATTAAGGTACAGATATTTGTAGCAACCATGTATAGCTTTTTTGGGCTACAATGATGTGTGTCTCAATTTAGTAGATACCGAATACCGATACCGAATAAAGTAGTCTGTGTCTGTGCACTCAAACATTCTTCAGTTTCGATAATCGTGAGTGAAATTTCCTTTTTATGTGCTATGCTGGAGAACAATCTACTCATAGGGACGTTCAAAGCCGAGAAAAATTCAAGCTTAGCTAAATGAAGTCGCGTTGTTGGGATACCCCAGTGAGTAGTTTAGTAGTCTCTTGCGTGCGTCTATTAGTTCAGTGGTTACGCAACTCGTTAGTTAATTGTGTCTTTTCAAATACAACCCTAGAATTATTTCCTAAGTCTCACTAAAAGAAGCCTAAAGGTAGCATGAGGTAAGTAGAACTATGTGGGAAAATTTGTCAATATCTGCTGTTGTTGTCAGATTCTCACCGCAGATATTGAATTCTTAGCCTTTTAACAAGTTTGCCGAATCTCGTTTACCAGCCATTACATTATGAATGACTCAAAACAGCAAATGTGGGGTGTTTTCTGCAGCGGAATTAATAACAGAAGATAATGGCCAATGCCATTCCAGAAACTACGAAAAGCCACTGAATGTCACCATTTACTACGCTATGCAGAGTTTCATCCAAAAGATTTAATTAAAACTAAAAGAGCTTGTAAATCTTCAACAAAAGCGACTGAATTAAGAAGGAGGCAGCACATTCCAAGGGAAGATTCAAAACCGAAAGCGGCTAGAAAGATAAGTTAATTAAACTGCAGTCAAACAAGCCTTGAACATGAATGTTTAATGATTTCGTTTTGCGTCTGGTCTCAAGGTCCAAGAACTCCCAAGCGTCGGCCCTAACGGAGAAGGAATGTTAGTTGGTCCAGTCCTTCACATATCATCTTCTCACAATGTTGAACTTTTGGAACCAGCAAAAATCACGATCCCTCTTACATTTTTTCAAGGTAGGGTGGATTTGGCAAACCTATCTTGTGGTCAGTGGAGGATATTGCACTATTCAAGAGAAAAATCACAAGAATGGACTGAAAGTACGGATCAGTTAGTGATGACGCCAGTTCTTGCAGATGGAATAGTGACATTTCAAGTCAAACATTTCTGTCGGTAAGTAAAAGGCTGTTTCTTTCCCCTGTAACCTGTCTTGGATTACAAGGAACATAAATTGTCTTGAATTGTACGTTTTATTCGTGTCGATTTAAAAGAACAAAATGATAGTTTGCTGCTAAGGTAGAAGAGCATCAAATAAGCAATAATAAAGTCAAAGGAGTGAGACGAATTGAGAATGACGAACTTGAACATTGAGACTTAATTCTTGCAATATGCTCCTACTACAACTGTTAACGAAAATTCTTTAGCCTAAGATACTTCATAATTTCTCGGAGGGGAGAAGGGGAAAACTAGACGCCGAGTTCACAAGGTTATCATTGTGTTATGTTGACCATGGTAAAAGTACGAGAAGCCTGGCATCAAATGGCGCGCACAATCTTAGGTTTGAATGAGAATGCTTTTCCTTTCTTTGCCGGTAAGGAGATGTAGTTCTCATATGTTTATTCACTAGATCTTCATGGGACATTGGGTTGTCTGAGAGAACTTGAAATTCATAAATAATAAGCCAATAAATAACAGCTTGGGTTTGCATTAAATGAACTCACGCCCGGGTCTGCCTAGGAAATTTAATCAGAGAGCTGTAATAAAACATTTCGTTTAAGCTTGAGGAAAGTTTCCAGTCTCGTTGCTGGATTGGTCTTTTATAATGTGCACGATTATGTACTCCTCTTTTCAGGATTTGGCTCTGGTGGCTAAACATTAAGAAGTTCTTTAGTCCCCCACGGCAACTTGCTTGTGACTTAAACAAAAGAGCCATGGGACAACAAGCAGAATTTTTAGCTTGCTTGTGTGACAATAAGATGCCATCCAACTATGTACTGGCTCTAAGCTGTCATCCAAGTTACTTGAAATATCAAGTGAATAGCCATATATCGTCAACATATTTTGTGATTTTCCAAGGAGAAGGATCCTCAGAGGAGCCGCTTTGTAACAACGATAAGGCGTTCGTGTCCTTTTCTGAGGCATTTTCGCTTGAGCAAAGTGAAAACACAAAAGACCACTACTTGCGGTAGGTGTCTGTTATTACCTATGTTTTATCATTTAAGGTTGGTAGGTTAAAGTACTTCTCGAATTATGTTGTATCCATGCATCCGTCCACGTTGGCTTACCCTATCCTAACGGACTCAACAACACACACTTTGTTACCAAAATAGAAAAACTCTTAGTTACCAGAAAAAGATAATTGAAACAGAAAATTAAAGCAGGTGAATTAACCCAGAATATCTCGAAAGCTAATCGAGCTTCGAACTGAACAATAAAGGAAAGACATATTTTTCCAGTCAAGTGTATGCTTCTGTCACTGACTGACGATGCTTCTCCTCTAGCAAGTAAATTTTGTTGTTAGAGATTTAATAGAAAGCCTTGAAAATTACTTAAACAGATACTGATAAAGTGCAAGTGAAGCCCAAAAAATATTGTACTTAGTTAAAAAATTTATCAGTTGAAATACAACTAGACGCTTTGCTGCGTGTACCCAGGCAGTCGTTATACTGAGAAGCGCTAGCTATATCGCAATTGAGCTAAATGTTCTGCATTTGAAGTTGTACGAAATTCAATCGAATCGATGTGCTTAAGCTCTTCTGCTTTTGATTGCTTTTCTTGGAGTCGATTAATAGCTTATTACACGTTTGCAGGTCTTTAGGGCGTGAAAAGAGTCAAGGTCTTTATATCAGCCTATAAACGTTTCAGTCTATTTTCCTCAGCCTTGGTCGTTGTTATTTGCGTTTCTCACGCAAGCGACACATTTTGAATTTCCGAGTTATGGCGGTGCGTGACACAGACCTACGAACGCGTTTGTCGAAAAACATATACTTATGTCGAGATTTTTAGCCCAATCAGCAGTTAAAGTACTAATAAAAGTGCTTATGTAGTTGCTTGTTTGTTCAGTACAGGTAATCAGTCGCCTAGATAGCCAAAGTAAACTCCAGATGTTTACACTATTTTCCGGCCGCAATGTTGGCGCACCGCGGAGGTACTGGTCTCTGTAAATTTGTGCAAAATATTTTGACGAATATCTGAGCTTGGGAAAACGCACAGACTTAAAATTAGCGAAGTGGCATCTTTATTAATCTCCTATAACATCACAATTTCTTGATTTAATCCACTAAATGGTTGTCTAATAAATTTTTTATTGCGTCAGGATTGCGTGACAGTGCAAGCCAAGAATTGTTTTGCTGGGGTCAACATACATGTACATTAGTTTCTTTCAGCTTAAATGTACCATAATTCGCTACACGGGTTTCACTCTTGTAAAGACACATAACTCTGTTACAAGAAAATAACGAGAGAATATCGTTTGGTTCGGGATTTTATCTTTATTACACTTAACGAAGTTTCTCGGAGCGTTTTACTTAGGTGTACTCGAACAGATACATTCGTAAACAAATTTTCTAACCTTTCTGCTCTTGATGCTCAGACGTTCTTGAGTTCGTGCTGGGATTCTACTTGGTTCACGATCATACGATGACGCTTCTGAAGATGCTTTTTATCAAGTTGAAGAGTTGATAGCTCCGGTTGATGGCTCCTTTGGTATAACATGATTCTTGATAAAGTCACTCAAAATGTTCGCTCGCAAATTGATCTCTTGTAAGGCTTGCAGACCGACCCGTTCCGAAAACGCTTAATGTCCTTTAGTGTTGGTCTACCTCGAACGGTGTGTTCGTTTGTATATGATTTCATCGCCCCAGAAATCATGGAATCCGTGCTAACTTTTCACGACGCCAACTTCTGTAAATTCCATGTGCTGTACGCATGCACAGGTAACGCATGCGCTTCAGAGACGAGACGGCGATTTGTGAATGAACGAGGAAAAAAAAAAAAAAAAAAATGGAGCCGAAGTTTAAACCCAGGCCTCACTGCCTGGGTAATTATTCGAAGTTTGAAACCTTTAGAGAGAAAATTGACGATTTTGCAAACCCCCAAAGTTGTGCTGTTTTGCCCTCAAGGGCATTCGGAATGCGCGGTCAAAATACCACGTGACAGCAACCACGAAGGTCACTTTGGTGCTTCAGTATGATGGAAACAGAGCACGATCTACGTAAACAGGGGTGATTTACCGCTCTTGGTGCCCTTGACCAAAAATTTTCAAAATCTTGGCTCACGCCTGGTATTAGAAAAAAGTATCAGTTCCCTATGGATCGCATTGTGAAAGGAAAATGAGTGCATATTGTCCGGAGACAGAGACGTGCTGTAAAGAGCCATCTTCGCAGTACACGTCGCTTTGTTTATCATATTTTAAGCCATCGTGCACACATTAAACTATCAAGTTGTAAGATTGCATTTGACTGAAAACTTCATCGACTTCCTTCGCCGCTCTCGTACTTTTTGCGCTCGAGGTTCCGATAAGACGTGATTTGACGGTTACCTCAATGTCGTCATCTTATTCCCATTCAATTTTATCTTCACCGAGTTTACAGGCGCCTTTTGGAGTTGCCACACTGGAGCGACAAAATTTGGAGGAGAACAAACTGACATAGCTTTGACTTAAGAGGGAACTGTGGGCGTTACAGAAACACTCGAAGGCAACTCGTACATCAAGAATTTAGTGTTCGTAAGCATGTCTACTGGCAGCTAAATGACGTCACATCACAGGATTTGCACTTAACTCGACCCATTCCCCTGACTTTGTTAGCGGCCAAATGCGCACTGTTGAGAGTTTGTGAAATGGTCAATTTCGACCCTAAAAGTCTCAAACTTTGTAATTGTGCATTTCAATCGATACGTTTTGTAAATTTTAAATATCAACACAAAATTTTTGCTTCATAGATCTTTTAAGGGAAATCATCAGTAAGTAAAAATAATTAGACCACTAACAGCTGTGGTAGTAGTCGTCAAACTCTTTGGTAGGCTAACAGGGTTTTTTCTTTCTTTCTTCGTTTAAGGTTTCGTGAAAATGCACCATTTCAGAGAAGTTGGCGGGTTACTGTTCGTGACCCTGGTAATCTGCAAGTAGAGTTCTTCAAATCGCAGGATGGCCAGGAGAGAAGGCGAAGCTTATGTACACTGCACATTATTCCAAGATCTCCAGTACAGGTCCTCTTTTTCTTAGTTTTTTTTTTCGGCAGACTTCATCACATCGTATCTGTTATCTCTTATTCACTAAGTTAAACAAAAAGGCTGAATTATTTACAAACAAGCCTTTTTAGTAAGCTAAAGAGCTGAAATGGCGCTGAAGCCTGATACTTGGCATGAAATGAAGACAGAAAACTATCTTTTTAAGCAAAGGTTTCCGCAAAGGACAATTATAGTTAGATAGCCTACTGAAAAATACGAATTCAATTTGCTACGTCCAAAACTGTGGTCTGAGTGAAGAAAATTGAGTTGTATACCGCGAAGCAACTCCAGCGAATGGTTAGCCGAGAGGTCGACTCTTAACCCGCGATCTACGGCTGCTTAATCTCAAACCGTAATCCTTAGCACGGTTTAGTCGGACCGCTTCGCTCATGTATTCTAAGAGGATTGCCAAGCCATTTTACATGGCCATACGAGTTACACGAGACGTAATCATTGGTAGCAACATCACTTCTTCTCGTTAATATCTGATATTATAAAGCCCTCTAGTTTCTAATGTTTCTTCTGCTGTATTTTCCTCTACAGGCGTCCCCGATGCAGTTTCCTCCTGTTCCCGTCAGCGACAAAGAACTGTTAAATAGTCCAGCTGGTCTTGTGCAGAGAAATGGTAAAACCTAACTTGATAGAGTAGCATAAATTTTAATAGCAGGTTAATTTTGAAATGCTGCTTCAATTGAAAAGAGATTTGTGATGCTCATCGTTTGACGTATGACTGAAAGAAAATCTTTTCTCGAACTCAGTCATCAATAATTCATCAAGTTTAAACTAAGAAAACAATCACCGCGCGTGACGGTATTTGGATATCTGATCTTAATTATCAGAGACTTGTCTTACGATTTTGATTTTATTTCGACTGAGAAGATACATTAAACACTTCGAGATAGTGTTCCCACGAAAGAATAAAATAAGCAACATAAACTATGGGTATTTAACCCAAAGGATAACAAAATGGGAAGTTAACACTTGTAACAAATTAATATCAATGAATTTCGTGTAACGTTAAAATGAAGCCTAAATAGTCTGTACGTTTCCAGTATTTATTGCCCATCACCTCCACAACTATTCATTTCTGGAGTTCTGGGGCGTTGATTAGAAATTACCTTGGCGTTACCTCTGTCAGTCCTTTGAAGTTGTCCTGAGAAAAATTAAACAGGAAGTATAATTACTGTCGACAGTCTAGATTACACAGCAAGTTGTATTACAGTGCAAATTCGACTTTCATAGGTCTCGCTTCCCCGTCCAAATGAGGGTCTAATTAAATGTTCACAGTTTGAGTGCCTCTATGAAAAGTTGGTTACGTGTGCGGGATACTTTTCTCTTTAGCTATTATCTTCATGTTGGCCTGTAATCATTACTCAAGAAAAATAGCCCCTCTTTTTGATTAAGTAACCATCCACTTTTGTTGACATTGTTAATCGCAGTAAGTTTACACGGGACAGCTGTTTTAGGTAATTTTGCCAAAATTCGTGTCAAAAATAATGCGATCCAAGAAAAATGGTTGCGCTCTTTCACTAAGTAACCATCCACCTCTGTTGACATTGTTAATCTCAGTAAGTTTACCGGACAGCAGTTTTAGGTCATACAGCCAGAATTGTTGCCAAAACGATCTGCATGTCAACTCTGTCTTAAATCACAGCTACGTCACTTGTTATTGTAGAGTCTTCAGTAAAGCGAAGCATAGAATCTCCAGGTGTCAGCCCAAAGCATCCTAAACTCACCAAGCAGCATCTAGAAGGTAATATTTCTAACAATGAAAAACTTAACGAAAGAAGTACATTCTTTCACACTTTGAGCGGCAGCAACAGCCTCGTCTCCCCCATCTTTACCACCTAAAACTGGTACAGCAGGTCAGGAATGGGTTAGACTGAGCTGATGTGGACCAGCTGTAGCAAAGAATAACTAGAAAAGGAACAAAGGTACCAGTCAAAGTCCCAGTAAAATTTAGACGACTCTACATTGAGAATGACTCTTCTCGCAGCCGTAGCATTTGTTTCTCTTCCGGATCACATAACTATTGCGCGTTCTATTCACGAGTACTTATGATCAGTGCTATGTAGCAGACCACCAATACAAGTGACAAGAAATTCCCGACCACTTCACGTTTCACAGCTCACGTCAAGAAATATCAAATGGTGATCCTTGCTACATGTATCCCTCAATTCTTAAGCGTCTGTACAAATAAGACCGACTAAAATTTTGTAAGGTAGAATTATATTGCGTTTTTTCACTCGCAGTTAAAGATGGCACACCAGGCGATCACGATCTTGAAGGACTGGCAGGGAAAGTCGTGGCGGAATGGAAGGAGCTTGGGCGACGGTTATTAGAAAATAGTGAAGCAGAGCTGTATGCTATTGATCATCAGAATGAGAAGCTGTCTGAAAAGGCTTACAAAATGTTGTTGAAATGGAAAGCAGCTAAAGGCTCAGATGCAACTTTCCAAGTCTTACATGACGCCTTGTGCCATGGCTTAGTGAATCGTCGAGATTTAGCAGAAGAATACTGTTTGGTCAAAAATGACTAATTCCCAAATGCATCACGTACAGAGGTTTCTTTTTTATTCAGTTTCCTTATACTGAAATTGCCCTATTCACTAAAGTTACTAAGAACTGACTGATCTCATCATGAGCTGAGAGAATTCAGAAAAAGAAAGTTCAATCGATGGTCTGTTGATACATACATTTTACCTGGCCGGGCCCGACACTAACGGTAGCCAACTAACCTGCAAGAGACCAGTAACAATGCAAATTCGACTCGTAGCTAGGTCTTACATTTCTATGATCAATATATATCAGCCAAACCGTTTAGCTTAAACTGTTGATTTGTAAAGGTCACTGTACTATCACGTATTCTTTGAATATTGAATTTTGTTTTCAGTTACAACAATTTAATAAAAGGATAGCAGGTCATGAACAACGAGGCGTGGCCTATTTTAAAAAAAAAGCAATAGCAAGAAAGCTATAAGAAGTTATGTTATTCTATATTTTAGGTCCCCTTAAGGTTTGTAATTTTCACATTCTCGGCATGTTTTTGTTGTTTATAATTGTTATATCATTTTATTAACATATTTTAAATTGCACTAATTATAATATTTATATCTATTTTCGTAAAGTTTTTTGAGGGCCACAGATTTTCTGGACCAAATCTGTTTTTTGAAAGAAACTGTCACATTTCTTTTAATTTTTACAAAATTGCCAATGAAAACTAGCCAGAATAAGGTTAAAGTTTTATTTTACAAATTAGATAAGGCAGCGATTGGTAGCGCAAATTAAAAACTAATGTTAGTTCTTGGAAAGTAAAACAGTCCGAAGAATAAACGATGAAAATTAAAATACAATATATTTCTCATTTTTATTGTCTCATCGTTGCTTCTGTCGTTTAAATGTGCCTTAGCTTTTCCTTATGCTTACACTTCCGTTTCCCTGAAAACCAGCCATTCAATCTACCCAGTTGACAATATATTATTCCCTTACGTTCGTCACATTAAAAAGAGTAAGATAATCATCCGATCTGTTTTCCTCGCGAACAAGAACAAATAATTGCAGTTGTCGTTTTGATATGGAAGTGAGCTTCTCCTGAAATGTTTCTCCTCTTTTTCCTCATATTCACTTATATTGAATAGTAATTTAAACGAGTAGACATTATTAAACCTGTATTAAGCGGACACAATATTAAGCGGAAACCCTTTATTAAGTGGGCACCAACTTGAGTCCCAAAATTTTCTTCCTACATTTACTGTAAAATAAACTTGCATTCAGTGGACACCTCTGTTAAGCGCACGTGGGCTCCAATATTAAGCCACTTTGTTGCGTAAAACCTGCAATAAGCGGACACTTCAAGGGCTTGTTACTTCTCAAAGCTCAGCTCAGACTCCTTTAACATTGTTCAGTGATGTCGTTTTAAAGCTAAGTAGGTTATTCCAAATTGATGCATTGACTGACTGACTTGACATTGAGCAGTCTTTGATCTTACACTGTCTTACACTGAGTTACAAAAGGGTTAATAATTAACTATTACTGCACAATATATGAGAACCTGCTTAATTAGAGCGGACACCCTGTATTAAGCGGGCACTAGTGAGGGTCGTATGGGTGTCCTTTAACACAGGTTTCAGTGTAGTGTGGGAGCTAGATTGCACCTTTATAGCGGTCAGGGTAGTAGTAGAAGTAGAAGTGTGAGACTTGAGCGAGAAACCGTCATTGAAAGGTCAGATTTGAACCAAATTGTGAACTTTTCATTGATTGTATTCACATTGAGCGTCAAAGTGGACGAGTTCCGTAAAGGAGGACGATTCTCGTCCCCAGTACTACTCGGTTTAGAGGTCTAAAAGAAACGGAGACGTCTATCTTGGCGGGAAATGCGCGCGTGCATTGTGTTTGTGTTGTTGTGTTTGACGGGTGAGAAGCTTGCAGCATTCCTCCCTCAGTCCCCGAGGTAAATTAGTGAACTAAAGCAACCACATCTGCAAAGACAACAGGACAGTTGCTTTAAAAAAGGTTTAATGAGCATTACAATTGTGATGGCCTTACCCCGACGACGATCGAATAGTATCCCACGATGCATCTCGTTTAGGCTTATATTATTACTGCGTACATGACGTCATCATTTAATTTACGCTCTCGCGATGGAGCTATGGCGTGCTTTCACAATTGTCTGGATTCCGTGGCTTCTGCTTTTAAGAGTACCGATCGAGTCAGTTTATATTCACTGCGTTTCAAAGGAGAATTTTGCCGTTACAGTGAAGGGTTTTACTTGTGTTTCGTTGGTCTGTCGAGACTAGAAATACATACTAGTAGTAACTGAATCAGAGATTATGAGAGTGCGTTCGACGCTCTCACTTTAATATATAATTATATATCGTAAGTAAATGATTTCACTAGCTGACTTTCAACCTTTGTCTATTGCTAAAATCAACATTTTTCAGCAGCAACCGAGGTTTTACAGTCAGATATGCATAGTGTCAAAGTCCATGCTAGTGAAGATGTCACGATTTGTTGATACGTTGCGTGACGCTGCCAGTTTCTGTAGTCTCTCAAGTTTCATAGAATATTTAAATTACGTACATTCTTCTAAGCTAGCGTTTGCAGTCGCGTGCTCGTTTCGCGACTAATTCGAGTATTTCCCCAGATGAATAAAGTAGTCTTATGGATCTTGCCTTCCGAGTACTTTTCCACCGATTCCAAACAATAAAATTTCGACCGGATAAAGACTGAACTATCTGTCGTGACAGGAACTAATCAACAAATGCAATCAAAATGTAGCTGTTCCCACGGTTATCATCCCAAAGCCAAGTCGTGTTAATAAACAAGGACAATTCCCTCAGATCGCGATAAATACTGCCGTCGAAGCGTTTAAATTCGCGAAAATCTAACGCTGAGAGCACATAATAGCGAGGCGTACGGCGACCGAATGGAAAGAAGTCAAAAAAAGATCCATCGGAAAGACGAGCTCACATAGCCTGCTCACATACTCACATGTTCGCCACATGTCTTATCACATGTCTTAGTTTTAAACGGTACCAGTTTACTAACCGTGACATGCCCCTGCAAAAATCAAGCGGGGTGGCTATTTTGGTGTCCTTACAGGAATGTGGTTTTTTTCGGCTTAGAACCGTGCACAGGCAGACCAACTCTGAAAAGCCACAGGTCAAAGAGAATTTTGCCGTTACAGTGAAGGGTTTTACTTGTGTTTCGTTGGTCTGTCGAGACTAGAAATACATATAAGCTATGTGGAATGCATGGACGAACGAAGAAGAGTTCTCGTTCCGGTGGTTGTTGTGAATTCGCCTGCGGACGAATTATTCGCTGGGTTAAGAACCCTGTGCTGATACCAATAAGTTACAACAGGTACCGATTCTCCGCTTTTTGGCAGGCTTGTTCCGCGTTGTGCCGTTTGCTACATGACATCTTTTCGAAGATGACGGCTCCATTGAACTATTGAAATTTACGAAGTTAAACACTCCGTTGTTAAGGCTAGTTATCACTGCTGAGCATTTTGCAGTTTCGGAAAGAATAATAACCAAAACACCTTCGAAAATAATCATTTTGACTCTAAAAGATGACCAGGCTCGGGAATAAGGCGCCAAACAAACTGAGACTTGAAGCAGACATTCACACACGCAACTCTGGTATGTTACGAAATTTCAAACCACTTCGATCGCTTAAAAGGTCACAAAAATGTGGGTACTTCTCGGTACTTCTGTGCCAAAAATCATTATTATGTCTATATTTTGAGGCGTGATGCCCAAAAATCGAAGACATCAAGATACTGTACAAAGAAAAGCGAATATTCATGACCTTGTTACGGGTCAATGAACACTTTGTGATGCGAATAGTCACTGAACACAATCAAAGACAGGAACATTATAATAAGGCTGCGCTCTTAAACACTTACAAATCATTATAATCGTGTCAAAGATTTAAATAATGCACTTTTCTTACGTTTTACTGCAATAAAAATAAGAAATAGACCGCGGAGAAAACCACGTTATTTCACGCTGAAATCCATGATAACTTCGATGTTGCGTCACGTACGTAGAAAATTGCATCATGGGATACTATTCGATCGTCGTCTGTTTATAGCCCATATATTGCAGTGCCCCCCCCCCCCCCGCCCTGCCTCCGCGGGGATTTCCGTTTAGATAACCAGATTTTTTTTCGTTTTAAACATTTCGTAAATTCGTGATTTAATTATGTAGATGCTTACAATTTTGTTTCAGAAATCTTTGAGTGTGACACTACCTGGACTGCAGCTGAAGGCCATTTAAGGTATGTTAGTGTTGTATGTCGCTGCAATGGTACCGAGAATAGTGTCGCCAGCTGAAGTTGCATTATGTGGGAGTCATGTCTTGTAGGTTCATTTTGTTTGAGATGAGTAGCTGATTTGGCCTGCACCCTCATGAACTAAATGCTTGTAGATTCTCTTGCCATAACCAAATAAGCCGTAATGAGTGCATAAAAGCAGAACAGGTTCAAAAACAGATGTTTTGTTAATCGGAATCGATTTTCATCCACACATCCCTTAGTCTCCTTGGCAGACGCTCAGTATCGCACATTCCTCGTAAGGAAATATTGTGTGACTGCATAAGAGGCTACTGATCGTGTTTTTTTGTTTGTTTGTTTGTTTGTTTGTTTGTTTAACTTATTCATTTCTTAACTTGTGACAATTGTTTTCACATCCCTGTTGATGAATGAACTCAAATTCCATTTACAAATACCCCTTATAGATATATCCCAATTTTGCAAGTGCCAGCAAAAAGAAACGTCATCGCTTCTGCATGCATTGCGTGCCGTTTATTTATGTTTATTCGGTGAGTAGAGATAAAGTTGCTTTGTTACTGCTAAATTCATTGTTCATGAGCATGAAAAAAGTTTTTGAAAGAATACGGATTTGCCGTGGATGTTTGGATTACTTTGTTTACATCACCGCCTCTCTCACTACACTCCGGGAGAACAAAACGAAACCAAATACAATAGCTGATTTCCATTCTTGTACACTAACGGCTGAAATGTGAAAAGACATTACAACATAAGTGCGAAAGACATATGCAAAAAACAATTTGAAAACAAGAAGTTTATTCTCATCGCCTCGTGAAAGAACCCATAATATATATGCTAAGAAATAAGACGACAGAAGAGATATCATGGGCCAATTCTACTCCATTTATGCCTAATCTCGTACCTCATTTCATCGATTCACGTTACATTTTGCGTTACCTAAAAGCAAAGGTTACTTGAAAAAAACCTTGATAGGTAGAGAGGCTCAAGCATAGGGAACAGTAAAATAAAATTTATGTAGCATTTCCATGAGTTTTAACGACATCGCCTCAAAACCTTTCTTACTTGAGTCGTTGTTCAGGGTCATGATACACATCATCGTGGCTTTGTGCACGATCTTAGCTATATCATTTTTTACCTCTTTCTAGCTTATTTTTTGATTTTTTTTTAACTTAAAGGAGACGGTATGTACACCCAAATTACGGAAAAAAATAATGGTCACCATGCTCGTTTAAGAGAAAACAAGCATTTATTTCGCTGCCGGGCTTAGTCTGAAGGAAATTTCTTGATTTTGTGTACATGTATGTGCACGCGCTAGTGAGCGCACGATAATGACACGAAAATCGTGCAGTAGGGATGCGCAATGCAGTTCTGAGGGATCATCATAATTTCTCAGAATTATTTAAACAGGAGCAACATTTTTTGTCAGGTAGAATCGCGTGATCGGTTACGGCGTTACGCTATGCATTGGTACCCTGGAGATTATAAAAGAATTTACGCGTGTTCCACCTTATCACTCTACTCGAGGCCGTGTATAGCGATGGGGTTGGCCAAGAGAAAATGAGGGGACAGGTCCATCATTCTCTCTTGGGTTGGCGACCCACCCTCCCACCCAACAAGTCGGGCGTGATCTAACTGTCCGCTTCTAGTTTCGCCTGGTCTTGGGTTTGTCTTGCGCCAGAGGGATTCCCGATAACTTATTACCACGTCATGAATAACGATACCTAGAGTACATCCTTACACGATGCTGTGCAGCCAGCAATTCCAAGTAGAGGTCGTTCTTTCCATTGCACGTAGTATAGCTTTTTTTATTTGCATCAGTAACGTTACTTACAATACAAATATTAGCTACACTAGTAACATTACTCACATCTGTCTCTTATTTGGGCAGGGAGGTTGGCAAGATTTCTGCACAACCTCTACATTAATTATCCATGCAATTTCTTGACTGACTCGTTCTTTTCACGATCGCTGTTTGCCGGAGTATAATGTGATAGTTTGAGATAGTTGCATACATAATTAATGTATGGGGCTGTATGGAAATCGTATCGGGAGGTTAGCCGAGTGCTCTTAAAGGAACCTCTGAAAGGAACCAATAGATTTTCGCAAACGTGCTGAGGCAGGTTATGTTGAGCACTATTTCAATTTTTGTTTTTAGAAAGAAATATCACCGAATCTCCAAAATAAGAGCATAGAGCACCGACTGCTAATGCGATTTGTATTCCCGGGATCGGCTGGAACTAGCTAATACGGTGCCTGTTGTTAACCGGGAGAAACGATGAAATGAAAGCAGAAGGTTGAAAATTAGGAATTTAGTGATATCTCAACAACATATCACTTGTTTCGGTAGGAGAATCTTAGAGGGATTTATTATGTTCATTGATTTATAGCTCTATTGTTAGTCCTCGTTTGTTGGCACACCCCTCAGGAATTTAGCATTGAACATGGAATTAAACTTACGCCGGATACTGATATGGGTATTTCTTTTTTTACAAGTCTATGGATCTCGCCATAACATTGCAAGGTGAAGAACTCGACCAACACGGAACTCATACTAGTTCAAAAACATAATTCAGTTATGACAAAGAAGGTTACAAATCTTTTTTGTGTATGGCTAGACTGGAATTTATACAACTAGTGTTTTCATGAACAGGTATAATAATTACCAATACCACTATCAACAGGAATCCTATAGATCTTTCTATACACGTGCGAACCAAAACAATCTGACTTATGACCTTGAATTAATTGGCTTGAATTATCTGCAATGTTAAACTCACGGATGATACAAACCATCGCTTTATCCAAACATTTTCGAAAATTATATTTTAGGGCCTGTTTTTAGCCTGTGTTGTGAAACCACTATAATCTTGCGATTTATATTGTTGGAAAGGCAAAATAACCAAAGTTAGAATTAGTTTGGGAAATTCTATTTTTGACAGATAAATGCCTTTTGGACATATGCATACTAATGTAATACTTATCATTGCATTTGCAGAGGTGCACTTCTAACACAGGCCACCAAACTAATTTTTTTCCATCTTTTTTTGACATCTTTTCAACAACTTTCTTATGGCTTCCATTCAAACCTGGCAAATCCAAAATTATGAAAAGAAATGTGAGAGGTGGAGTTGTCAATTGACCGACAGGTTACATGGTGCTTGATATTTTCACCGTACCTAGTTCATGCATTTTGATTAGCTTATTTAAACCAAGGAAGGTGGCCACAGTTAGTCATGCACGACTGTGACTGGGTTCTTGTGACAAAAATGAAAAGTTCTGTCAATCTTTTGTCCCTTAAATCTAGATCCAACAAAACTATTCACAGACAACACAGTGATTTGTGGTTCATTTAGTAAACAAGAGTAATGACATATTTTCTTCAGCCTTTGAGCTTGGGTTAATTTGAATAAGTTGCTGTAAATGTAGAACAATCAAAACAATTTCAGACTTATCCTCTATTTACTTAATTATTAATTATTAATACATCTATGGAAGAAACACTGTTAAAAAATTTAAAAAATATACAAAATAAATACTGATTATTCTACACCACTGCCACTAAACTCATCCTCTATTAACTTTCTGTAAAGGTCAGCATTGTATCGTTCTTCTTGCCCTTCCTCTTGTTCTTCTTGATCCTCTTGTCCTTGTCCTCCTTCTTCTTCTTCTTCTTCTTCTTCTTCTTCTTCTTCTTCTTCTTCTTCTTCTTCTTCTTCTTCTTCTTCTTCTTCTTCTTCTTCTTCTTCTTCTTCTTCTTCTTCTTCTTCTTCTTCTTCATCATCATCTTCCTCTAACTCCCCTTCCTCCTCATCGATCATATCATCTAATGCCTCCAGGTTTGGTTTGGCCAGGCTATTAAAAATATGGCAAGGGATTTAGTTCATTAATAGACACCACAATATCATGGAAAACTGACACTTTCTGTGAAGGGGTCCATTTCTTGAAACTTCCTAGCTACTCAAGGTCTTGTCAACTTAGAGGGACCGTTTTCAGGCTGCTGTTTTGGGTCCAAAGCACCAAACTACCTAATGAAACTGAAATCAGTTTTTAACAGAGCTTTGGAATTATAATCTTAAGTACAACAGTAATATTATTATAATTCGCATTATAAATACACATACTGTATTTCTACATCTAAATAAGAAAACCAATTTTTGATTTATATGATGCAAATGGACTTCTCTATAAACTCACTTCCTTCAACTTAATGTCTGCTAATTTTTCATGCAAATGGCAAACCACCAGTTGTGATTACAGTTACCCATCTCATTCTATGTAGCAATTTTTAATTTGGTTTCAAAATTAACTTGTATTTGGGTTTGCATCACTGTGCTCTGTTTTGCATCCTGTACTTTCTTTGTTGTGTTGTTTGTAATATTAATCCTGACATTACATATCAGGATTACATGTTAATACTCTGGTTCTGGTTTCAAGGTACGTCAATGGATACTGCTCAGATATCACTTACTTCCTGTCTGAGATGGAGTAATAAACTACCGTAAATCCTTGAATAAGCACCCGGGGCGCTTATTTCAAATTTAAGAAAAGACGGGGGGGGGGGGACTTAATTGAGGGAGGGGGGCGCTTATTTAATTTTTCCCAAACTGTGGCTGGACATGATCATTTTTTTAATATGTCATCTGCGTGTAAATAACAACATACCAGTCCTTATTGAAGTAAAAAGCCATCCTAAACTTTAAATCGTGGCACCATTAGTACTTAACGTGTTCACAAACTGAAACAATGTACAAATCTAATACTACATGACGAAAACTATACATCTTTTGTTGGGAGGAGGGGAGGGGGGCACTTATTTGAGGGAGGGCGCTTAGTTCAAATTTCGGTTGAAAGGAGGGGCTTTTATTCAAAGGGGGCACTTATTCGAGGGGGGCGGGGATAATTCGAGGATTTACGGTACATGTCATTTTTGATCTGGGACATTGATGGGACCGGCCCCAGAGGAGCTCCCATCTAAATCTATATCATTGGGCTAGCAAAACTAGTGCCAGTCCCAAACCCCACATTAAAATTTAAATCCTTAAAACTCATAATCTTGTTGCTATTGGGATTAGATGTTCTAGGTTCTGAGCTACTGTGTCTGAAACACCTTACAAGATTAGAAGCCACAGATTTAGGAAAGCCATTCCCTAACAGGAATGATTTAATCAGTGTTATTTGTGTCTGAAAGAGAGAGTCTATTTCACATATACAAGAAGCCCAGTGCAACAGGACTCTAACCGAAGCAATTTTGCGAGGCTAATGTTCATGACTAGAAAACAAGACATACTGTCCAGTGTTTGCGTGTTTCCTGTAAATGTCAATGGATGCTCTTTTCAGAGAAATGTCCAGGAAATGGACCATGCCATCTTCAAATTTGTTGACCGTAAATAAAAATAAATAAAAATAGCAATAATAAAAACAATGACAACAAAAATAATAACAATAATATCAATGATAATGATGTGCTTCAGGGCATGAATTATGTTTTTATTCATGACAGTTGGTTCATGGTATTTGACCAATAAAAGTGCTTCACTAGGTCTATTTGTAAGAAAAGTGCAGTCCAATCAAAAGGTGTGAGCACAGTTAGTGGATGTTTAAAATCTTGTGAGGGATGTGCTCTATGACTGATTAATCACCCAATGAATTACTGTTGCAACACCAAAACAAGAAGGCATTAGTTTATAAGATAGTTGAGCATTTCTGCAGTTGAATTTTTCTTATGAGTGCTAATGGGCAACAAACGTCTACTAGGTAGAAAACCAAAAAGACACATGGGCAACCAACAAAAACAGAACTGATTACCCAAAGGGAAATTAGCAAGAACATCTGTGTGGAACACTGCATTAATAGCTTTCAAGCTCATTCTAATAGCTTTGCAGCATCCAAAAGTTCTCTTCACTCTGCCCCCTTGACTCCTTGACCTCTCTTAATTCATTTACGTTTGTTGTGCCTCAAACCTTTGCAGGAAAGAAAATGAGACGTGCTTAATTTCCTAAGAATTCCTAGGAATCTAAGGTGTGAATTTTCATGGTAATTCGGACTCGGAATTCCTAGGAATTCCTAGGAATTCCAAGTTTACATAGAGCTGATTTGGAATTCCTAGGAATTCCTAGGAATTCCAACTGAAATATACTCACCTTGAAAATTCCTTAAAATTCCTAGGAATTTCTGAGAATATCTTGGAATTTGTAGGATTTTTTGAGAATAGGTTGGAATTTTTTGGAAAATCTGAGAAAAACTGGGAATTTTGTATCATTTGTAGACCAGAGAAAATTTTGATGATTAATGCCCAGCATTAAAATAACAAATAAAGTCACTGATATCACATCAAACAGGTTTTAAATCAATGGTTTATTACATTCAATGGCTTTCATGAATTTAAACATAAGAAAAATTATCCTGTTTCTTTTTCATTACATCAAGAATCAAAAGTAAAACTGAAAACAGATATGAAGGTCAAACTTTTACATGTTTGATAAAAAGAGAACTTTTTCAGATAATTTACTTACTTTTTTGGTTTACAAATCCAACAATTTTCCATACACAAGATTTTAGCTTAAATTATTGTTATTATGTGGAACAAATCTGGATTTTCATGAATGTAAGGAATCAATGATAAGAACAAAACTGAGACAATTCATAAAATTAAAAAAGGCTGAGTTTGGGCAAACTTAGCTGCTGTTCAGTTATTTCTGTTGATTCCACAGCTTCTTTTGTTGCCCTCTAATTAGGCTGTCAGCAGCTAGCCTCTTCATCTTCATCTTTGTTGTATGACACCTAAAACAAAATTAAAAAATACATTACATTGCTATATATATGAGGTACTGTAAGACTGGGATCCAAATATTTGTGTGCTCACAGTTTAATATATGCAGCTAATTAAGACCTGACTGTAAGCTGGTTGAAATGTTAAAGGAGAAGACTTGATAACTGTGAAGGTGCTTCTCTACTATTGATAAATACATTACATAAATCTTGAGCTTACATTAGATTAAATCAAGGTTTTCCTTCTTCTATTTAACAAATGGTAAACGCCATAGCGTGCACTATTGAGTTATGGATGCATGCGGGAGGTTGCTAAGCACGAAAGAAGCGTAAGAGTCTAAGCTAGCGAATCTAGCTTCTTGAGTGCTTAGCAAACCTCCCAAGTGCATCCATAACTCAATAGTGCACGCTATGGCACTTACCATTTGTTTTATAACATAACATTGAGACATTGGAACAACAGAAGTCCTTTTATTGAGCTACATCACAAAAAAATGTTCTTGTAGTCTTACATGACAAGAGAAAACAAGTGCGCGAAAATTCATTCATGACAACCGACTGCACACCAGTAACTCGATAAAGTTTCATCTTCAGACAACTGTGAAGACAGTTTCGCATTTCTGGCAGAAGGACGTCGGTCATTGCTTTGGAAACAATGTCTGTCAAAAGATTTGCTTTGTAAACATTAGCACACACGTCAGCAGCGTACTCCCATGGGCAAATAGTAGACGCTAAATTAACCAATCAGAGCGCGCGCTTTGCTTTAGTTATGTTATAAAAGTGTATCAACAACTCTCGAATTGGAGGATATATATCACGGTTTTTAGCCAAATTTAGACTTAAGAAATATTAAAAAAGACACTTAAGATATTAAAGGAACACTTAAATAATAGAGTAAACACAAAAGAATATACGGATGGACAAAAATTGATGATCAACACGGATTGCCATACAGTCAGGCTGAAACACACAGGAGATATATCAAACTATGCACACTGTGGCTGCCTCGTTGGACTTTTTGTCAAGAACTAATTGACTGGGATCAGAGAGAACTGCTATATTTATTTCGTTTGAACAAGTGAGGCGAGAGAAACGATTTGTTATTTGCAAATCAAATTGTTTAGGCACGCACTCTGGGCAACCTAAATTGTTTCAACTTTGCTTTAGCCAGAATTTATTTCATACCATGACTGAGTGGCCCACTCGTGTATGATTCGTGATGATAAAGTTCATTCAAAAGCTTTAGTCCAAATACAAGAATTTACTTTGCATAATATAAGGTTACTTGAATTCGATTACTCACCAAATAATTTTGTATACGACTAATCTGCCCTTTGAATTTTTCCCCGTTGAAACATCCACAGTAAAACTTTCTTTTAGCTCCAAATCTTCGCCAAGAATAACTTGTTTCTCGATAATGACACTCACGCTGTTTTCTTCTGGTCACAAGACCGCAGCAAAAACCATTCTGATATAATTTTGGAAGTGAAATCTACTAAAACGCACGAGCGATCAACCGTTAACGCTGAATTCAAAGATGGGCGCCAAAAGAGAATGAATAACGTGATCTTTGTCACGTTCAGTCACGACGATAGTCACATGAAAATTCGCGTGCTGTGATTGGTGCAGTTGATCAGTTGAGGAGAGAATGGAAACTAGAGAAGACGGAGAGAGAGACTGGCAACGAGGTTGCCGGAACAGTCGCTTTCGACCAGGGCAATTCTGTTTCCCTTTCCACGCTGTTTTGGTGGTCTTTTGAAAGATGGGTCTTGCTTCAAAAGGAAAAAACTACACAAACTTTTTACGACGAAATCAAGGATGGAACGTACTTTAACTGGTTGATCTGTTCCCGACGGTTGTCAAGATAACAAAGGATCGTGAGGCACTTAAATCAAGTTCGCTGCAAAGGTAAGGAATCCAATTTTATAGGGATTTTCTGTTATGATAAGCTATAATTGTAAATAAATCAAACTAAGCAATGCATTGTGTGCTCTTTAAAAACCCCAATAGCCGAAATTCACCTAAAAGGTTTAAGATCGACCTGAGGAAACGAGATAAATTCTGCGAAATAAGCTTAAGCTTGTTGTATTAGTCCACCAAGTCTATTTTGAGAGCCCACGTGTTTCAACACCCAGTCAGCACATGCACAATGCAGCAAGTATAAATTTGCAATGCTTGTCATTTTTTCCTTTGAATTATTTATAAGTATTAACATGATATGAGATCTATAGTCTTTTCAATACATCAAGATGTAGGTTTTTTTAATTTGTCATTTATGTCAGTTATTTATTTGTTTCCCACTGACTCAATCTTTTTTATTCTTTTGATTTTGTTGTGTCATGAATTAAAGTGACTGCGAGGACAAGGAAATGCAAGAAACATATTGATGATCCCACTATACCCATACCAAAATTTACAAGATTCGACCACATAAATCGCTTAAAGCAGTCTTCCCAGGCCAGTTGACGTCATCTCCCTCTCTTGCATCCCTTTTTCCTGGAGATCATTTCCAGCACCATGAACAGGACACCACAGAGTTTTCTGCTCACCTGAGTGAGATGGCTGTTGGCAAAAATGTTGTGGATGACTTTGATGGATTATGGAGTGAACCTTTATGCAAGAATTGAAGCTTCACAGAAGCATTTGATGAAATTGAGTTGCCTATACCTGAAAAGACTACAGAAATACCAATTGATGTAACACACAACAACTCAGATTTGTCCACAGACAGTGATTCAGATAATGATGTTGAAGTTTCAGTTCCGACTCCTCTGAAGAAATTGAGAACTCTGACACTGATGGCCATTCACTGGACTCCCCTGATGGAAGTGAAACTAATGGTTCCCAAGAAAAAAACATTTTCTGCCAAAGAATATGCCTGTATGGCTATTCTGGCCTTAATTTCAAGACATTGTATGACAATGAGAGGCTGCTAAAGATATCCTTGTTTTAATGAAACTACTGGTAATTTGTCCAGAGAATGTTACAGTACAGTTTTACAAATGTACAGCAAGTGTGTGGAAACTGTGAGCTTTTCACTTATGACATCTGTGAGAAATGTCTTCCTCTTTTTCCTAAAGTCAGAAAGGATCAAGTCAAAAATTGTTCAACAGTGGGCTGTGATGGGTCTGTGTGTGAATGTACAATTATATTAAATATATACATGCACATATATACTTTTGGTTTTATTGAAATTGTAAATAATACATGTATATATTCATTTATGCTGACAGAATTTTTTGCTTAATCTATTTATCAAATCTAAGAGCATCCATTTTTCTATCAGTTAAACTCTGGGTGTTTGATTTAAGGGTCCATACGGGCACATATGCACTAACAAATCATGTTGGATCTAAAGAGCAATGTTATCAGTGCTATAGCTTTATGTTGAGTTGTCAGACTTAAACTGGAATTAATGTACGTTTGTTTGGAAATAATTACCTTGGAGCTTGAAAACAATAAAAAGGTACGGAACTCCAGAGAAATGATCCTGTTGATTTTTACTAATTCACACAAACTGATTCATACACTGAGTTCATCTTTAATTTTGACATTTTGGGAAATTTACAGAAATTTCCAACAATGTTTCATGTGTTTTAGCTATTCCCAAAAATTCCTAGATATTCCAAACACATTTTTTAAAACAGTCTGGGAAATAATAGGAGTTCCTAGGAATTCCCAATAATTCCCAGTCATACTTTTCACTATTCCCAAATATTCCCAGAAATTCCAAGGTCTTGGATTAAGCATAATTTGCATGACTTGGAATAACTTGGAATTCCTAGGAATTCCCAATAATTCCCAGTCATACTTCCACTATTCTCAAATATTCCCAGAAATTCTAAGGTCTTGGATAAAGCATAATTTGCATGTCTTGGAATAACTTGGAATTCCTAGGAATTCCTAGGAATTCCTAGGAATTCCTACGAATTCCCAGACTACTGGGAATTTATTTCGCAGGGGTTGTACATGTATGGTTTACCAGTTTTGTAATTTAAGTGCTGTTGGTTACTTTGTAATTGGCACTTAAGGCTGTTATTTGCTAACACAGAAAGCTCAACTTCCTACAAGCTGTCTTGTTCCACAGCTTTTGGGGTTTTAAATTAAAGAGTCACAACAAAGAATGAAAAAATATGTGCACTGTGACAAATGTTTAAGTAACTATACATATGATACGCTTGAATATTTTCTGTGTAACATGCAACAAAAATTGCTTGTATCACTGCCATACATCTGTACCTTAACCTATAATACACCACAGAACTTCCCAAACTTAACCGGTAATTAATTTGAGAATTTTATTTTATATCAATTTTAAAAACAAAATTATTTTGTTCTGGTGGGGACAACGGGCTGTTGACTGGTTTATTGGATACACAAGGATATTAAACTACGCATTAAAGTGGTACTGTACAATCACTTCTTCCTTACGATTTTGAAACTCCATCTACTAAACACTCCCTGCGCTGAATTTTAAGCCTTCATGGCGGGGATGAAAAGGAATTAAAAATTAGAAACTTGCTAATTTATCCAGGTTCAGAGAAGATGTGTTTTGAAAAAAAAAAGCCAAAACTATTAGTTTGCTTTCTCTTACACATTTGGTTTGCAATGTTCTTCTTAGTGTTGCTGGTCAGGAGTATTTTGTGCACCAGAAGAAACTCATAAGCTAACCAGATATTGGAGCATAACATAAAGATATAAACCCTAAAATTCTTGAGAAAGTGCTGCCATTACGATAAAGACCCATTTACGTACAGGTAACAAAAAAATTAATTATTTTGGCAAGACATAACTCTAAAAAAGTTATTAACACATGGCAACTGATACATATAATAACAAGGGCTGATACTCACCATCGATCCCTAGTCTCTTCTCTACTAAGACTTTCTTCGGTTTGTGCATGTTTTCTCTCATACAATCCCTGATCCTCATCCAATCCCTGATCCTCATCCGCTACTGCTAAAACAGAAATTCAAAGCAATATTGTTAAACACAAAATCACGAAAATGCAATTACATATTAAGCTAGACTGACTGTTTTAAAATAACATACAGGCTTGCAGAATTAAAGCTGCTTCCTCAGTAAAGGGAAATTTATAAGAAAACAAAATTCAATCACAAACAACTGTAAGAGTAAGACCTAGGTTTTTAAAGTTTACTTCAATTGACAATGAAATTAAAACAGAACAGACTGAATCTCTAGTGGTAAAGTTTAGTTGGTGAGAACTACATCATATTTACCACATGATAAAAGACATCCTCAGAAAATAAAAATACAAGTAGATAAACAAACCGTTTTCCCCTTCTTTAATTAATAGAGGTCTAAAGCGCTGACGTCACATTGCCTGGCAACCAAAAAACTTGGTTCTAAACAATGAGACAGATTTCAATAATGGCCGCCCTGTTAATGAGAGGTGAAAATCACTACAAATCGAATCATGTAGAAAGAAAGGAAGGTTCAAATGTAGCCATGCTGCTGCACTGTTCATACATGGTATCTACAACCTAAGTAGAACAGACATGTAGTGTCAGTGGAGAAAATGGAAAGCCACCAACACATTGCTCCCATCAGTTTCTGAGATGTTTCCCCCAGCAAAGCCAGGCTACACTGCTCTTCTAAGAGAACTAATTCATGAGGATCGAAATAAATTTTATCAGAGCCTTCAAAGCTATGGAAAATTTACAGGACTGCAATGGATCATGAGTCCTGAACCTCAGAACCAGTCTAAGCCCCTGCCTGTTGCTACTACTGACAAGATTATTTTCTCTGAAGAATTTCTGCAACTACCAGACACCTGGAGGCAGCATCAGTATTTGATGGATATCGCCAAACTGGATTGGCCAACAATTAAAGAAGTTAGCCAGCTAACTGCAGGACAGAGAGACAATCCTTCCTGGCAAATGATCAGGAAGGATCAACTGACAGCCAGTAATTTTGGGTGTGCTTTAAATGCTAAACGAGTGACACCCTCTCTTCTCAAATGGCTCCTTGGTGACTATGACTTATCACAAGTGAAAGCTGTACAGTGGGGGGTTACAAATGAGCCAGAAGCCCTGAAAGCACTCACATCAAAAACTGGCCTATAGGTGGTGAAGACTGGGGTTTGGCTAGATGAGTTGGGACTCCTTGGAGCTTCTCCAGACAGCCTGGTGGAAGACGACAGTGTTTTGGAGGCAAAGTGTCCATACACCCAAAGACACTTAACAATTGAGGAGACCTAATAGAAGACAGATCCTTCTCCCTGGAAAAGAAGGATGGAAAAATTCAACGACCATGTGTATTGGCACCAATCCCAGGGCCATATGTTCTTTACCAATAAAGAAAGAAATGCTACTTTGTAGTCTGGACATCCATAGAATTTGTTTTTTTGGAGATTCAACGGGAAGATTCTTGGGTGGAGAAAGTTCAGTAACTTAGAGATTTTTACCTTCAAGAACTCTTTTGGAAAATAACTGAAGGTGAATTGTAGAGACATTCTGTTAACATTTTACCAATCATCATGTTCTACTCAGAAATAAATTTAACAGCAGACAAAATAATGTTGTAGAAAGCTATCAAGACTGTAACATTTGTAGGTTCTGCATCGCAAAATGGTAAATTATATGAATAATTTACCATTTTGTCAAATTCAAGTAATTTACCAAATTCAAGTAATTAAGTTTTTTTTTTCCATTGATCCGTAAAGCAAATTAAATTAAATGAACTTCAAAGTTTTTGTAACAAAATAACTTTTTCCTTCAAATATTCTCTTTTGAAACCTCTTCTCGACAGAAATATTTATAAAAAAAATATGTTAGTTACATACTGTTAAATAAATGTTTTGGTTCAGAAGTTAAAGCTGACCTGGTTCTTATGTCCTTTTGTTCTGATTATTATTTTTCTTATTTGCAGATTTAGTGGCAGACTTGCTCCCCCTACCCCTCTCCCTTCATATGCTATTTTTTTTTTTATTAATATCTCCAGCCCCCTAAATATCCCCTATCTCAAATTCAACTACCAAAAACAATTTTTAATACCCTTTGCTGTTAAGACTCGAAGTGAGATAAAAACAACTTGTTTTTACTTTATTAAACTCTGAACAGTCAAAATCTGTTCCATCACATCCCTCCTTGAAAAAAGGAATAGCAAGTTCACAAAGCTGTTCATTAACTAAAACATTTTGTCCATATAACATCATTCATGTAGTTCACAAGTTTACATAAAAGAAGCATAAGAACATTCTTATGCTGCTTTTATGCAATGTTCACTCTTCTACTTTAGTTCATAATGCTTAATTACTAACTCTGATAAGTCAAAATCTGTTCCTTCACATCCTTCCTTAAATAAAGGGAACTGCAAGTTCACAAGAGTCGCACATGACTGAAACACTTTGTCTATATGATACCTTAAAAAAGGGGGGACAAAACTGAGAATTTTAAAATCTTTGAGCTGGGCATTAGCCCTCTCAACATGTATGTAACACCTGGCAATTGATTTAGTCACCTTTGCTTTGCTTTTGGTAAACTTGCCGTTTTCAAGAAAGGGTGGTATGTTTACACTCACACCCTTCAGAACAATATCCTGAATAAGGAATCCCTTATCTGCCAAGATTTAGATCACCAGGAACAAAATGCCTCAAAATACTAGACTGTTGCACAATTTCCTTATCAGAGATTGAACTTGGGTAGAGATTGCTAACATAGGTCCATACTCCATTTGGTGCTACTCCTGTTAAAACTTTAAATGAGTCCATCCCTCATTAACTTGAGTAGGTACATGTAGCATTTTTGCTGGCACATAAGGCTGGGTGTTGCTACTTCAATGTCAGTACAGTCAATGACAATTCTGCATTTTGAGAAGGTAGAAAATGATGATGGTGAACACAACTTGTTTTAATTTGCTTCTTGAAGGGATTGTTTTCATTAAATCATCAAAAAGTAGTCCATGGAGGACATGTATAAATGTTGTGACAATGTTAGATATTGTTGCAACACTACAAGAAAATAGCTGTGCTAAGTGCAGATTGGTGTAGTTTTGACGCAACCTCATAAGTGTTAGAAAGATTTGATCTTCAAATGCGATCAACTCGACTTTCCACCCGGTATAGTAAGAAATTGATTCCTTAAACTGAGCTGCATATTCCACTACAATGGTAAACACCTCCTTGGTAAGGAGCCCTGTTTCCATTCTGATGACTTCTGAACTCAAACTTCAAACAGAATAGTGTGTCCTCTGGTACTGTTTAATCTCTTAATGAGAATATAGCAGCTCTTGTTTAGTCAACTCTAGTTCAGCCTCCAGTATTACTTGTTCAGTTGAGATGCTTTCATTTTGCATTTGCTCTGTCAAATTTTCTCCCTGAGTAATAGCTGCCAGGTCACAGAATGCAGATGCAGCAAGCTTTGAATCAAGTTTCCTTTTCTTCTGAGCAGGATTTCCCCATGTAGGAAACAGTTTGTGAGCATTTCGCTCAAAAATTTCAGGTCCTGCCATTTTTAATCCATCTCTGAAGTGGCAGCTACACACCTTAGAATGTTGGCTTGGTTCTCTATCAGCTCTCCTGAAAAAGCAGACAGCGAAAAATTGTGAAAGCCTCCTGCATGCAACACAAAAGATCTGCAGGTTTTCACTAAAACACCTAGGCTTTAAAGCATGTATGTTAACATTTCTCATACACATTTCTGAAATTTTCTGAGATTCTAAAGGGTTTCAAGTACATGCATGACCATCACAAATTCTTCAGTGTCAAATGAAATATTAGATAGCATTGTTTCATACCTTAACGAGCGAACCCAGCAGCGATATTCCTCCTTGCCCTTTCTTTTATTTGGAAAACAAAAAAAAACTTGCGAGTGATTCCAACTGATGTTTACAATCCGGAGCAAAGCACTGTACCATGGCGACCCCTGACCTTACCAATCGATCAAAAACATCCTCATACTGTCGTGTACATGTATATCGCTCTTTCTGGGGCAAAGTTTTGTGAAAAACTCAAGGTTTGGATCTAAATCCATGTCCTCTTTTGGTCAAAACAAACGTCGCATGAAGAATAACAATGTTATTCAATGCACAAAAGTGAAGACAAATCCAAAATGGTGACTGTGAGTGTTTCGCATGACTTTGTTTAGAACCAAGAATTTGATTGTCATCACATCATGACGTCACCCTTTAGTACTCTATTGATTTGACACATTAAAAGAACAAACAACGTAAGTATCCAAAAATATGAATAAATTCTCCAAAAGATAACAAGAGTGGCAATGTTCTTCACACAAGAGCTGGCACAAAGAGATAATGGCAATGCCACCTGATGAAGACATGACAAGGCATTGGAATGTATCCCTATTACATGTATGTACTAATTGGACCAGCCGCATAGAAATGGAAACCTAGGCAAGTACTTTTTGAAGCAGCCTCACATGATGACTATATACACTGCATGTCAGTCTACAAAACGTTGCCTCGTAACAAACAGCTTAAAGGATGCCAGTCAACAACAGAAGAAAAGAAGAAAAGAAGGGACAACAACCCTAATCTTTACTGCTTAATTAATTAAGGTGATTCCTTAGTACTGTACTACATTGCGAACCCTTCAAGTGAATTAAGTAAATAAATGAAAAAGTTAAAAAAAAGGCCTTGATCTCTAGCACGTTACTATTGTAGCCGGATCTCGTACCCAGATCCTGCTCTTAAGCCAAATGTGTGACATCGTGACATCACAAACCTGGAAGGTGGATGAGCGGAAGCCTGTCGAGCAGGAAG